>NC_041056.1:31247798-31547798 GCF_900634775.1 Gouania willdenowi
TAAATAAAATAAACAGATAAAAAATAAATAAATAAAGCTTACTAATTTCCAGTCAGTAACAAGTTACATCACACAAACTGTACTAAAATGCAGGAAAAGTAAGAACTAATATCTGCTTTAGCCAATTGGACGTTTTTTAGGTAAATCAAACTCCCAATGACCTTTGACAGCATGTGCAGACAAAGAGAAAAAAAAAGTCTATGTAATAATAATAATAATAATAATAATAATAATAAAGAAAAATAAAAAGAATTGCGTTTTATGATATTGCGATAATATCGCAAATGCAATTAATTGTTCAGCCTTACCTTTAACTTAGATTTTAAAATGTTCACATTGGATGCTGACTTCAGCTCTGCTGGCAGTTTGTTTCACTTCTTTGCAGCACAACAACTAAAAGCAGGATCACCATGTTTTCTGTGATAGCTCCACTATCTGACCTGTGTCCGTCGATCTGAGAGACCTACTGTGTTCATATCTGACTAACATCTCACTGATGTATTCTGGACCAGACGCATTCACAGATTTATACACTAGCAGCAGGACAGTCTGTTCTGAGGCTGACTGGGAGCCAGTGTAAAGACTGGAGTCATGAGCTCTTAGTTTTGGTTAAGACTCGAGCTGCAGCGTTCTGAACTCCGGGCAGGGAAGATTTATAGAAAAGATAACTGGACTAATTGAGGAGATGCTGTGAAAAAGTCCACTGATATTAAAAGTGAGTCCATTGGATGTTGTTGTTATTTTTATTTTTATTTTAAAGCTAACAAGGTCTGTTAATAACTACACGGCTGGTTTGTTTGTATAATTAAGTATATTTAAAGCTTCACTATTTTGTATTTAGGAATAGGTTGGTACCTCTGTCTCATTCTCTATCTGCCCTGGTTCTGGTTGTTGATAAATGTGAGGCTTGATAACGTTATTATTGAGATCTTAACAGTTATGTTTATTGTCCAAACATTTGTTGTTCAGTGCTTTAAACTAAATAGGGGCTTGAATGTGCCACACATTTATTCCAATAGCCATTGTTTTGCTTTCTTTGATTCATCACTGAGGAGATACTTTGACGTTCAGCAGTTTTCAGCTGGTCACTATGATGTGCACACTAGTATATTAAGTAATAACAATGACGAGGATGTTTTCAGGTATAGATAATACATGCACACAATATTGTTCACCCTGTAGAATACATTGAGCTTAACTGGAACTTTTTAAGAAAAACCTTGTGAAATAGAGCAGCTGACTATAGTGGATAAGGAATTATCAGTGTAGTCCACAGTGGAAATAGTCTGCGAGCAACATCCTTACTCTCAGGATGTTGTAAATCTCTTCAGTTTCTGTCCATGGCCATCCCACTCCTGGTTGGATTACATCTGCTTTCCTCTCTCTTTCTGTCCTCTTGTCCTGCTTATGTTTTTATCACACTATAAATCACATTGTGACATTCTAGCTTCTTCCCATGATGTTTCTCTGCGAGCAGTGCACTGATCCACTTGCCCTACCGACATCTTTTCAAAAATGTTTTCAATCTGAGTAGGAGACGACGTGATGCCTCCATTTTTCTAATGATGTCACCTGGTGAAACACAGACAAATTGTCTCTTTTTTCTCTGGGACAACACTAACTTCATGGATCTATCACTTAGGTGTCACTTTTATCCTCTTTGATTGGTCCAAAACAGCTAGTGCTTGAAACTAATGCTGAGGGGGAAGTGCTTTTGATCTTGGGAGCTAAATTACACATGCCTTCCTTAACAAGCACACTTCACAGGTCATTCAGAGGCCAAGGCTGTTATCATGAAAAAGCCTTCCTCGCCTATAGATCGCCCTCTTACCAAATGACAACGAAGGCTCCATCGAGAAAATCAATGCCTCTTTGCTGCCATTTGAGGAAGTATCTTTAAAAGTATTTTGTACCCAGCTTTTCAGCAGCATTTATCAATCTTTCAGCAGCTGACTCTTTTTACCCTGCCTCTCTGTCTAACATCTGCTATGAGGATGAAGAGGTAACAAGCTCCAATCCATTTCCCTAATGGCTCCCTGAA
This sequence comes from Gouania willdenowi, assembly GCF_900634775.1. NCBI lineage: Eukaryota > Metazoa > Chordata > Actinopteri > Blenniiformes > Gobiesocidae > Gouania > Gouania willdenowi. Next base: position 31,249,840 of record NC_041056.1, read on the forward strand.
AGTTTATCTCTGTTGGTGGATGATCAAGGCCTTTGTCATTGATACAAATAAATGCTGTTACTCTGCTAATTGATTCTAATTTTAGACATGAAATGGTTTGAAACGAGCTGCTGAGCTGATGTGCTGTTTTTAGTATCACACTTTAAAAACTAGTAGATTTTATGCTGCATCCCAATGCAATAACTGACCGTTCAAAGTAACACAAAACACCTAAAAATGAGGTTTTCCCAACACACACTTTTTGGATTTTTAATGTTGACTATTCCAGCGATCCCGGAAAACAGGAACAGGTGGGTCAGAAAACGGATGAATGGATGGACAAATGACTATAATTTGACAAATCTTCTCTGTATTGAAAGCATGGGGAAGACATATGTGTTTTAGGATGTACTGGGTTCAGTCCAGGCCACTCTGGGCTGTGTGAGTTGTCTCACTAAGACGTTGATGTAGGTTTAATTAGCCATCGGCGTGAGGTTGATTTGCAGCAAATAGTGTTGAATACGAGGGATTTTCTCAGCCCTGACAAGTGGGTGGGGTTAAAAGACGAATAATCCCTTGATGAGTGCCACATGGACATACACCTCAATGTTGAAAATCCCTTGTTTACTAGAACATGATCGTCTCCATTTCTGCCAAGGCAGCTTTGCTGTATTGGGCATAGCATTTGATCATTCTAAAAACATGTTTTGTCTTTGCTAAGCACTGAATCTAAATGTACCAGATCTACCGCCATCAAAATAGAGGTTTATCATAGATATTTTTATTCTTATAACCATAGATTAGGCAGACTTTATGGTTTTGGTGAATTCTATGATTGGGATTTCTCTTGGCTTTTTGTTGCACCTTTTGGAATATAGATGAGGAGTCGAACATACCTGTCAAGTTTTGGATTTGAAAATAAGGGAAATTTTCGGGTGCCCACTATAATCCGTCCCACCCGCCCAACCAAGCTCCAGTATCCCTTATATTTTAATATAGGTGTACAAAAAATCTAAAATACCCACTTGTCAACCACTTACTAAATACAATTATGTGATTAGAATCTGGTAGGTCGACCTTTATTAACATTGAAATGCTGTGAACATTCCTACTAGAGCTGGGTGATATGGACCAATACTCATATCTCAATATATTTTCTCAAAATGGTGATATATGATATAAATCTAGATAATTTTATTAAATAAAGTCTGACCAGAAAAACAATTCTGGGTTAAATTTGCTGATGCAAAATGCTATACAGGGACATTTATTAACAAACAGCTGCACAATATGTGACACTCATTAATCATCTAACTGAGCTTTACATATTGTTCTGAGAAGTAAAAGCAGCGACTCCTAAAACTAGTATTTTGTTTCATATGATATATGAAATATTATAGTTTTCTATATCACCAAAATAGAAAACTCGATACATCTTGAATCTCGATATATCGCTCGGCCCTAATTCCTAAATTATAAAACAGCCTAAATTAAAACATAAATGTGTATATGAAGCACATGTGTTTATTTTATATATTTATAGTTTATATACAAGTCAACATGTTGCATATTTACTGTTATTTTCACATTGCTTGTCTTTAAGTTAAAGATTAACATTTTATTTTCATTATATATTTTCTGATAATTTTTCATGATCACTCATGTGGTTCTCTGTGTAGGAGGATGAGTTTGGACAAGGAGTGATAAGAATTATAATGTTAATTATTATTTATATTGCAGTAATTTGCCAAGAGGTGCCATCTGAAATTGAGTTAAAGTGTTTCAGATCACTTAATTAGTTATTAATATTGTCATCCAGGGTTGTGAACTCTTGTCAAGACTATCTACTCTCCATATAATAAACCTCATGATTGTAATATTTTCATAAACCACAGACAACTTCTCAAAGTATAAACATTTATTAATCAAAACAAGTTAAAACCTACTAACACAATAAAGCTAAAAGAGCACTACGCTCACTAAACTAAGGATAAATGTATACACACTTTAACGGTAAAAGCTTAGTAGAGAAAGAAAGAAAGAAAAGTAGCATGATTTCTGTGTGTGTGTGTGTGTGTGTGTGTGTGTGTGTGTGTGTGTGTGTGTGTGAGTGTGTGTGTGTGTGTGTGTGTGTGTGTGTGTGTGTGTGTGTGTGTGTGTGTGTGTGTGTGTGTGTGTGTGAGTGTGTGTGTGTGTGTGTGTGTGTGTGTGTGTGTGTGTGTGTGTGTGTGTGTGTGTGTGTGTGTGTGTGTGTGTGAGAGAGAGCTATGATAAGATCAGTTTGGAACATGTGGCTGCAATTATTTTAGGCCCGATTAGAATTTGAGATCCAGAGTACCTCGGTTCTGATGGGTCCGTGGTCGGTGGCCCTTCTCTTGTGGCAGAGCGGACTGGCGAGAGGAGTCTGAAGCAGCAAAGCGTGGCTCTGGACCGCTGGAGTGTGTCTGAAAGGGTCCTTTCCTGGACCTGGTTCTGGCCTGTGTCAGGCTCTTCGGTTCTGTTCCTTGTTCAGCGGGTTTCACAGCTCTTTCAGTCAGCAGGTTTCCACTGGTTCTGAACTGTGTTAGGCCTGTCTGGCCTTTGTTCAGCGTGTGCAGGCTTTGTTCTTGTGGTTCAGTGTTCAGCTCCTTCAGGCTAGGTTCTTGGTTCTTGGTTCAGTGTTAAGCATCTTCAGTTGGAACAGGAGGTTCTATCTCTGGGACGCGCAAGCTTGTTTAAAAGGTCTAATGAAAGAAAACACTTTGTTACAAAGAAAATAAAAGATTAAAGAAGACATACATAACACTGCAGTGGGCATCTTAGCGGCCAGCACCAAAATCCAATGATTTGAATTTTGCGCTTCGGTTTTATTGTGGTCTAAGCAATTCTATTGGTCGACGTGTTTTCGGGAGCCAATTAGATTGCTTTGGATGTTCTGTGGGTTGTGGCTATCATGTAAGTGTGATAAGGAATGAATGCATGAGAAACATTTTGGGACAAGAAATATGAATATAACTCAGAAACCAGTTAGATTATAACTTTCCAAACGAGACAAAAGCAGAGATCATATTTTCCCAGTTATTTTGGCACCAAACATGATATACTTTATGCAACGTTAATCAGAGATATTCCTTAGGAATACTTTTACTGTAAAACAATTATATGATCTTATTCTAAGGTTGTCCTTGACTTCCTGTGATTAAAACAGTTATTGACAGTGTAGAAAAATACATTTCAAACTTTTATCAGGAATTTGTGTTCGCTTTTAGGATGTTTCATTGTTAATACTTGGAGAACAGTATAGCACAAAGGAAAGGATTCTGTCATGTGCTTCAAGGAGGAGTGGGGGAAGAACACAGTCGTAAGTTCCTGTATTCAGCTCTTTGTCTCTGTTAGAAAGGGAAAAACGAGGAAACTCTTTCTGACCAAAGTGGTCAAGAAGTGTGCCGTGGTATCTGTCATAGACATGACCTTTGGTAGTCACTAACAGTGTTGTGAACGTTACTTTTAAAAAGTAATTAGTTATAGTTACTCACTACTTGTTCCAAAAAGTAACTGAGTTAGTAATTGAATTACTCTATAATAAAAGTAACTAATTACCAAGAAAAGTAACTATTTGCGTTACTGTTGAGAAAAAAAAAAAAGTTGCTATATGTCAAAGAATTAATTTTTTTTAGATGCGTGTGTCGTTGTGAGGTGCTTCATTAAATTTGAGTTGCTTACAACGGATGTAGACAAAGTCTTCACTCCTGGATATAATGTACACTTCACATGCACGTTCTTGTTTTTGACAACAATTAATTTAAAGTAGTGTTTGTATCGTCACCTTAAAAATGACAACTTTTCATCGAACTGCTCTACGCTCGCCATCTCTGCTGCTTCATCCAATCTGCAATGTGTCTGTGTGTGTGCTGGCACATGTGTAAAAACACTGGCTCTGATTGGCTACCATGACACATGACGCCACCTTAGCCAATCATAATTGCTCACCTTGTTTATAACCCACCTCCTCACAACAGCTGAGTAGGAAGCCAGGGATGCTTTCGGATAAAAGTTTATTCAATCAATGCATGTAACGCACCGCATTTAACGTTCAGTAACGATAACGGCGTTGTAACGGCGTAAAAAGTAATTAGTTAGATTACCCCGTTACTGAAAAAAAGCGCTGTTATTCCAAACACTGTTCACTAACACTTTTTGAAAGCAGTGTATGCTTGTGATTGGCTGATTTTTCATGGTGACTTACGCGTTCCTTCCCCTGTGGTAGACGCTAAAATCTCAGTTTCTAACAGTTACACTTTCTAACAGAACGTGTAACTGTGTCCCATCCTGCTGCTCTTTAGGAAGATAAACTCTCTGTCACATTTTACAATGTATTTACACGAATTCTTTGTTTTTTTCACCAGAACATCTTCATCCATCATCTCTTTTCTGAGTTGTTTCCGGGTTTGTTGCCGCTGTCAGCACTCGTCTCGCAAGAACTGCCACTCAGACCATTTCAAGTGGCAGTTCTCGTGAGGCTAGTGACGGCGTTCAGTTTAGTAAGTCATCTTTTAATGATTATTACTTTAAAATATGGGATATTTACGGGAAAATACTAATACGGGAAGATGGCGGGAAACAGGGGTAAAATACGGGAGTTTCCCGGCTAAAACGGGATACTTGACAGGTATGGAGTCGAAGATCCTTCAAAAAAGGCAAATAACCCATAATTTCTATTTAAATAATTCCTTGAAAAGTTTCTGATTTCACACTATATGGCCATCAGAGATTGATGAAACAGTGCAGGAAACTGATTATAGAGGATAATTTAACTAATTTGTCAACAGGCATTAAGGCAAACTCCCAACAGACTCTATTTGGAGAACATGAGCCAACAAGTTCGTTTTACTCTATAATGCACAGTTGAACTTATGTTCTTAAAAAATTATGAAAAGTATTTTGTCATAAACTCTTTGACTTACATGTTACCAATGTCTGGGCTTAAACTCTAAATATAAAACACTCCACCCGACAGGCAATGACAGCTGTCACAGTCGAAAGTCTTTTTACTCAATATACAACAAGTTTTCTTTGACAAGTTATGTGAACAAAATGTGTTTTCAAACACACTATGTATATTTTAAGGTAAATACAAAATGTATGTGTTTCCTCGTACAGCCTTTGGAAGTGTCGTACAAATCTTCTTTACCTTTTCCTGTCATGCTTGGTTTAATTTATGTAAAGTAGGCACTCATTGTTATTTTCGAGCTGTCTTTAGTAACGCGAATCATGAGTTCACAGAATGCACAGATGTGAAAAATGTAGAGATGTGATTACAATTAGTTTTAATAATTATTTACAAATCGGACGATAATTAATCACAATTCGTCACATCTTGTTGATTTAGTAAACAACACACTGAGTCATGGAGTTATTGCACATAAATTGTGGATTTTTCCTGAAATAATTGCATTTATTAGGATTTAATAGGCAATGGCATTTGTTTTCACGGAGAAAAACACTGAAAAATGTAGAATGTAAACCATGCAGTCGAAGGCCAGTCTACTATTAAAAAAAAATAATATATTTTTCACTCGAAAAACAAAACAAAATAAGTGCATGCACAAATAATCTAACTTGTGAAAAGTCCTGTGTCAATTGCAGAGAAATTTTGAATAATTTTTGATTAATTATTTATTAAATTAGACAAACTATTGTTCTTTCAGCCAGCCACTGAGGCACAGCAGTCTGTCCCCATCAGTAGCTCTCTTTTTCTATATTACTATTATCGTTATTATAATTACAGTATTTTACCAGTATTCCTGTCATGAATCACAGTGTGGAAGTGTGGCACATGGCGCTCTACAGATTCACTCACAGTCAAAGCAAACTGCTGCAGACTCCAGCCTGAGCTGTGACACACAGACAGCTGTCATTGCTTACAGAGGTGCAGTGGTCACCTGGTACTGCCACATATGGTGTTTTCTCCAGCAGGAGCGCTTTTGTCATCCTTCAAAGCTGCTGCAATCACCTCTCTAAGTCCTGGATCATCCACTGCGTCAAAGGAACAACAGTTTATGGTTTCCATTTATAGCCTCAGTAACTTTGTTGTTTGTTTTTCTGGACATTGTCTCACTGCTCATAAATGGCTGGACAGATCCCTGATTGAGCTCTTCAGTGTTTCTCCCAATAATATTTTTTTTTAGGTTATACAGTAACGATTGATAATTTTTCCTTAAAGCTGCAGTATGTAGAATCCTCTCTCCACTCCATTTTGAAACCGAAATCGAAACTTAGACCTAGAGACTAGTGAGAACTGTAAGGAATTTATCTTGTATTACTGGAGAGCTTTCTGGTGTTTTTGAGACTCTGACATGAATGCACAGATTACTCTGTAGTTACTGTTCTGAGCATTGGCTGCTGCTGTCAGCCCCTCCCCAACAGAGAGCTCACAGTATTCCCAGCTGCCTAACGTTCAGGGCAGACAGACAACCGTCACTCTGCATTCAGACTGCAAAATAAATTCACCTTCTCTTAGGTTTACACATGATTTATCCCATCTATTCTCATTCTTCCTCTGACACCACTGCCCCTCCACAGTCACGGGGATCCGCGAGGACGCAAAGTGGTCCGTTCCTCCTCAGTATGTTTGTGACTTTATTCTGTTGCTTCCCCACCTCGGTCTGCCTTTTTTCCTCTTGATTTTCCGTTTAACTGCAGTGTCTAACGTTGCGATGGAGACTCCGCCATTGCACTTGTTACGTGAACGCGCCTGACTTCAGTCGAGCAGCCAATAGTAATGCCCAAAATAGCCCATGGAGCACACGCGTTAGTAGAAAGATCTCTGATTGGCTGATGTCCAGCATCAGCCAACACTTTGGATTACAATATGCTCAAAGATGATTATGGATTTTTGACCAAATGATGCCAAAAAAAACTTACATACTACAGCTTTAATAAATGAATCCAGAAAACAATGCAAAATAATGCAGATATATGCAATAATATTTACAACAATGGAAAAAAAAAACCTTTTTAAATGGTGTTTTACTATCAGGGTGAGTAAAACCTTCCTGTTGGAAAAAGTTTTAAAAACCTACAATTCTTCTTTGGTGGGATTTTGTATCAGGACCAAGTAGCTTCTCTCATTATTTGACATACTTTTCCAAAGCATTTTTTTTTAAACTTCCCTTCACTCAAATTTCTGTCAACCACATCATATCTGACATCATTATGACAGACTTGACTTTAGCTGAACCTTGTCTGAAGACTAAATTTTACAATAGAAAAATATTTTACGTTAACTTCCGTGGGACATTTGTGTTATCGCCCTACAAATGACGACGGATGCAGTTGAACATTTTTACATTTGCCAGCGCTGACAGGCAAATAGGGATCTGTTGAAGTGTGAAGCAGCTGGAAATGTTTTCTCACTTGTTTGAGCTGAGGTTGCCACTGTGCTGCTTTATGTTACTGTGAATACTGTAGCTGTGACAGCAGTGACGTAATAAGGATAGCAGAGGTGTCTGGGGAATGTCAGCTGTGCCCTACACGTAAACGCTGCAGTGCCGTCTGGGATGCACGCTCGCACTCAAAATGTTGTGCAGAGCTAGCCGTTTCATTTCTGAAAGACACAAAAAACGAGACCACTGCCCATGAGTCGTTGTTGTTGACAGAGTGAAAATAGGATAGATAGTGACTGTTTTGTGTGTCTGACAGTGAGATGGAGACGTGAGCAGAAATGGGTTTGTGCATTTTCAGGCAGCAAGAATGGACAGATAGAGAAGTCAAGAAAGACTTAATGATACGGGCTTGGATATGAGTCTTGATATGGCATCCTCTAATGTCATAAAAATCTTAATGAGTTAGTGGCTGATCCATTAAAGGTCTGTTGTTTATCATAAGTTTAAATCCATTTTTTTTCTATACGAATATGTAATGTTTTGAATTGACAGATTGAGAAAAAAAGCTGTTCTTTAATTCATTCAGTGAGAGCCATTTTCAAAATTTCTACCCACTCAGTGCCAGCCGTTTTAGAGCAGAATATTTTGTACTATGACAATCTGAATTCTGTAACCAGATTCTGAAATATTAAAGTCTCTAATTTCATCAGAAAAAATAATGTTCTTTCAAGCTTGTTTCATTCTTCTGTAATCCACAGTTGAATAGAGGCATGTTTCACACAAATTGCCAGTTTGTGACAAAAAGCTGAGAAAAAAATGGCTTTTTCTGAAAAAACCTATTAGTGACTTGGAAGGATTTTTTTGCCTGAGTGACACCTCAACATTGGTTTCTTTCTATAAAACTACAAAAATAATAATTATTATTATTAATATTATGATATCTATGTTGCAGTTGAATGGTTTGCTTACTGTATTTTGGCCGTCCTCCAAGTCTCTCCCCCGTCATTCTCCACACATGCAACTTCCTGCTCATTCCGGACATGCCGAGTCTCAGCGCTTGCCTGGTTTTTTTGATCAATTTATCTCACCATTGCGACACTTAGGTTCCACACATGCTCTGGTCGAGTGGGCGCTGCTGTGCGCTGCTCGAAACTTCAGCATCAACTCTCGTAGCGCCATTTTCTGTTTTGTCATCTCCCTCTGAGCTCTGCTCGTCATGGGTGATTTCTCATCCAAAGGTGCGCTGCTCCACCTACATGTCACCAGTTGGTCACTACATCATGGTACAAGTTAGATATTAACCGTAGAGCTTTGTCACACTGTCTCCTAGCAACCCCAGCCAGCCAAAAAACACAATTCACGTCTATAGATGTCTATAGATGTGAATGGCACTCCACGTTACTAAACCAATTCACATCTATAGACGTGAATGGCACTCATTGAGTACATTTTTTCATTAGGTTTTGATTAGGGGACACATCTAGCTGACACGCATGTGACCAAGGCAGCGCTGCTCTGTCATGACATCTCAATAACGCACAAACTCAGGTATATTAATGAGATTTTCTACTGACAGCTAAAAGCAATGGTTTAAATCATTTGCATGCAATGACTTGCTCTGTTTTTTTTTCTCCAGAAAAGCAAACTGTTACATATTGCAGATTTCCATTTAATTAGTGCAAAATATGTGATCGCAAGAGTTCAGATTTGTAGAGGGTCTGCTTAGGTTCGCTGACTTCGATGAGTATTTAATCACTCTGCCTGTCAAAGCCTACATTGCTCTGACACTCAGCAATGGCAGTATAATTAAAGTAGATAAATAATACATTTGGAACCATTGATCAGTGTTGCACAGCACACTTGACAACCTCTTGCAGTGTTTTACGGTCACTGCACTAACAGGTGCGTGCAGTCAGGTCTAAGTTGAAGAACTCACGTGTTACTGTCATCGGGTGACTGCCTATTGGTGATTGCCATGTGTTTGACAGCTGTTCTGCTCACTGTCGTGCTTGTGTTGAACTGAGACATATTCAGAAAACACATTTTTCCACTCGGCTAACACCTTTTTTCTTTGGCAGTTTTATCCTTATCTTTATGATGTAGTTAACTAGCTATATACGTTTGTAAGTCTTTATTTTTTATCAATGCCCTTTGATTAGGTTACTACCTACAATAAATCAAAATCACTATCATATTATTGTGCCTTGCTTTGGATGTGTACGTACTCAACTCTGTAAATCTAAGCAAAAGTACATTTTAGTTAAAAGAAACAACCATTCAGAAATCCATAAAATGATATAGCAAGCAATCTTTACATTTAGAATGTTAAACATTAAGATTGACTAAATGTCATGTGCCTTTTACTTTTATAAGAAGTAGAAAACAAAACAAAAAAAACCCCTCCAAGCTTTTCTTTAAAACAAATTTGACCAAAAACAAAGGATTTTTTTGAGTCTTTACGTACAACCTAAATACATACTGTAGGAATGACAAGAAATGAGACCCTGTGGAAGTTACAGTCATGGATGCAGTACTGTGTGTATGGTAGTGGTCAGATCTTTGTTTTCTTATGGTAATACCTCTGTGGGCTGTGTTGACCAGTGGAGGGGTTGTTCCTACTCACTACTCATTGAGTCATCTTAATATCCACATGATAAATAAAAGGCAAATAAAACTGTGAAGTCATTTCATAACGTCCTCCTTTATACACTGAACATGTATTCTGCTTTTATTGTAAGTTTGGCCTGCTTAACAACATTTCCCCCAAACATCACCTAGTCCATTGTACAGCGTTTTTAAGCTTGGGTCCCAAACCACTTGTTAATGGGTCCAAGGTCATATATATTTTTGTTTCTTGTTTCCCAGTATTACCTTTTAATGAAAAATGACCTCTTGCCCCAGTCTATTGCCTGTACTTGTACCAAATAAAACAATAAGAGCTGGATGGAGATGTTTTCTACACAAAATCATTACACTTTGTCTCTATAACCATCACAGCTTTACTGACTAGGGCACACATTACTGTTACTGTGTAATTTGTGTCCAGTGAGAACATATTGTCTGTGCTGGGCGTTTTATGACTAATACACTTTAATCTACTGCAGATTTAACGGCTAGATGGAAGTCCCAGTAGGACAATGTTACCACACAGAGAAATGAAACAGGTGAACGAAGCTGCTCAATTGGGAGCCATTGGACTGCTGACATCACATTGAGATACACATTTAAATCCAGCTTCTTATGGCCTTCTAAAGCATGTACAGGCTTCAGAGCCACGATTGAGCAAGAGACGAAAGGTTGCCATCAGAGTACCTCATTCTTTTCTCCCACACCTATTCATTGTTACTACAGCCTTCAAAGTCAATTGTAACTGTGTTACAGGAGAGTGTAATGATGTCATCTGTCTCCTGCCGTCAGTGGCAGGAAGATGAATTTACCTCAGCACTGTTTACGAAGGCTGTACAGATGTTGGTTAAAGTTTTATGGCTCTTTATTAACATCAGAACGATTCGTTAGACCTGCTGCGTCTACTCTTCTTGCAGCGTTAGTTGGGTTTGTGTGAAGAAGTCAAACTGATAGATGCCTGAATGTATTTGCCAACACTTCAACAATGATACACCATAAAGTGAAGCAGTTAGGCTCTTGTCGTTTTTAATAATGTACTTCAGACAGCCCACGTGAACAGTGCATATGTGCGTATGGGCTTGAGTATTTGCAAACACAATTATTTGTATTCTTTATTCACACATGGGCAATGATGTCCTTTCCAATTATTATTATTATTATTATTATTATTATTATTATTATTATTATTATTATTATTATTAATAATAATAATAATAATAATAATAATAATAATAACATGATCAGATTCAGTAAATCATTGATCCACATCTTTATATGACATATAAATAATTAAAAAGAAGCAATTAGAATAATCCATGTCACTACAACTTATATCTACCTTTTAATTGTATCTCCCTTAATTTTTGACATCATTTTTTGTTTAATTAAGATTTTTTTATTAGTATTTATTTTGTTTTCTCACAGGATTTAAAAACGAATCTTTTCTTTAAAAAATTTCTTAAAAAACGGAATTAGAAAAATTAAAGTGGAAAACAGAATTTGGGAAAAAAATAAAACAAAATTTGGAAAAAAATAAAACTGATTTTATAGGGCTCTAAGTCAAAGATACGAACTTCTTAGTAGTAAGCAGTGATGTTGCTAGGTACGATACATTGTGAACATCAACTTATATTTAAAATCACAGTAACAACAGACATGACCGCCTTGTGTACATGCTAGTTTAGCCGCTACAACAACAATCAGCCAGTTAACTAGCTGCTTACAATACACCACAAACATATCATTTTATTTTTCTCAACAGACTTTGCACTGTGTTAGTTAAGTTACATTTTTGTGCTTTAGCTTTCATTGTGATTGACTCAGTTCATTTGATTTTGTTGATGTTCAGAGAAGAAGATTCTGGTCTTATTTTGGTGACAATTTATTTTTTGACAACAGACACCATTTTTGTACAACAGACACCATTTTGTCCTCTTTTATGTTGCTACAAAAGTGCAATAAACTTTTCAGATTTGAAATTGTATTCGTTTAATTTCAGACACAACGGAAAGGATAAAAAGGACACACGAATCTCCACTCATCCCAGGAGTTAATCGTGTATCCAGCTGCAAACGTTCTGTCAGGACACGTGGGCTCACCTCTGCCCATTCTTTGTGTCGCAAAAATGTGGTCGATTGCATTGAGAGACCAGCTTATCAATTCCATAATTTTGGTTTTGGATAGAGATGTGGAGAGAGGCTCCTATTATATTCTGACAAAAGACAATACAAGACAAAGCAGCAAACGTGGCAGGTAAGGGAGGAAAAAGCATCTGCCTTCATTGAGAGAACATAATAATAATAATAATAATAATAATAATAATAATAATAATAATAAGCCATAGTATCTAGTGGGATGTCACATTTTCAACATTTTAAATAAATAATGTAAATTATAATAGCAAAAATAACAACAACAAACAATAATAACTAAAACAGTAAGGCAAGTGGCAACAACAACATAAGAATAGTCAATATTTATATCAATAACAATAACAGCAGCAAGAGAAATAATGGCAGTACATAGCAGTACTGATTGCATGTTATATGTTATAAGTTGTGTTTGTAAAATGGTAATGAGTGATTGCCATTTCAGGGTATAATTATTACTGTCAAAGGAGGTTGTATTTTCTAAGGAGATGATTAGGTTTTTCCAGCGTGTGTGGAGTTCCATGATTTCCAATTCATGAAGATAGTCTTCTTGGCGACGGCCAGTGCCACAAGAAGTAAATGGCTGTGTGTTTCGTCAAGTTTTAAAGAGTCCGGATGATAAGCCCTTTTTTGTAGTGTCCAATATTAATGGCGGAGGTCAATTATGTTTAAAGAGGGTGAAACAAGTGTCAGTTGGCAATAAACATACCAGTTGCATCGTCTGTCATTTTTAATGCTAAAAAAATAAAACAAAATCAATAGCTTTGAGTAAAAGTTACATCAACTGTTTATTTCACATAATTAGCATAAAAGAGAGAGAAAAGTAAAATTATCCCCTAAAAGCCAGAGGTACCCCCTACACTGATTGTGAGCAGACAGTTCGTGTTGCTTTTCTTTCTCCCCTGTCCACAAAATACAGGTCCTATTTCAGTTTAGAAACTGTAAAAGTACCATAGCAGTAATAATTGTGCTGAGTGTTCAAAAATAATTCCTCATGTGGGACTGAGAAGATAGACTATCAATCTAATCACAACTATGGACAGTCAAGGTTTGTACCCTATTGTAAAGGCAGGGAAGGAACCCTGTTGCAGGAATCCCAAACTCCTGTGTGTGGCTGGGCCGACATTAATAAGGCACAAGGGAACGATTTAGGTTTCGCCATCACTTCTTCCTCGAATTAACTCCCCCATTGCAAATTGACAGCAAAAATGGCTCATAGCACAAAGGCCCTGGTTTTATTTCAAGAGACTATAGGCTCTTTGTGTGGGTACATTAGCTTCTTCTTACTGTCTGATTTAAAATAAGTTTCAGATTTTAAAATATGATAGTACCTTTTAATGGCCACGTATGGCTTTAATTCAGAATAAAAGTTAAATCCTCTTTAAATTGACCTTCTAAACACATAATTCTGAATGTAAATGTATTTGGTTTATAGGTTTATTCTGATTTTAATTTAAAGTAAATGTGGCCCCGTACTGCTGTAATGTCACTAAGTTTATCATTGACGCACAAATTCCTTGCTTTAAAGATAGATGCAAATTACAAATACTTAGTTTCAGTTTATTTGAGCATTAAGTTATTTAATAAACTAAACTCTTGACATTTGACCGTGGTTAAAATACACATATTTAGTATGTTGTTACAGTCTACTCAGTTTTTTTGTTTCACTTTGGTTTGTAATATAATTTCCAGAGCTAATTCAGTGAAACTACCTTGTGTTTAAAATTCTACACGTTCAACAGCTATTGTGAGCCGTTCACTAGACTTATTACAACCTGAGTGACTGTGAACTTGGGCAGACATGGTCAAGTCTTAGCACAGAACAGGGCCTTCATGCTGATGCTGTTCATCATGCTTAGCACCTATATTTCAATTGATTTTTTTTGTGTGTATATACAGTATGTGTATGTTGTTGTTTTTCAGTTCATTTTACTCCTGGAACAGCTTAAACTGAGATATTAGGGGTGTGTATTGCCTGGTATCTGGTGATACGATTCATATCCCGTTACATAGGTCACAATACGATACAATATGATGATATATCCTGATATTGAAGTATAAGGCAATTATTGCGATACTTTATATATATATATATATATATATATATATGACTTAAGAAACAACAAATCTGTAAATTTGTACACCTTCATGAGAACAATATGTATGAAATATATTTTATTGGCATATTTTACACTCAAAACATTGGCTTTAACATGCCATGTGCCAACAACTTCAAATGAAAAAAACAACATAAAATCTGCCTGTGGCTTTTAAACCAACTTAGACTTTAGTGCAACTTAACTGAGGTATATGCCTAGAACCACAAGCTAGTCAGCAGGTTTTAGCATACATCTTTGTGCAGTTACAGTGTCTCCTGCAGTAGAAGACTTTCCTGGTTAAAAAAAAAAAAAAAATCAATATGGATGTAGTTTGAATCAATCCGAGAATCGCGCAACGTAATATTGCGATATATCACCGAATAGATTTTTTTCAACACCCCTATGAGATATGCTGAGTTACACCATTGCCCTTGCTTCATGGCATTATTTCTTGCTTGGAAAGAGACTTATCAAAAACAGTTAAACAAGGCTTGTGTCCTTGTTTTCAGTCTGTCTTGGGACAGACAGACTAGCAAAAATGTGCTGAAGCTAGTAGACCAGTCTCCACAGTGCAAACGGCTGCTAGGCTAATTGGCCATCTGTAGAAGCTAATGTGGAACCATGCAGTTTTCTTCCTTTTCGTCAGCTGGACTAGTGACTCCCATAGCTCCTCTTTGGTCACCAGAGTAATGCCTAAAAGTGCTGCTTTAAGGATTGTATAAATTTAATATGCAGCGTGCAGTAATAAGGGTCTCCGGTGTGAAAGTTGCTATTATGTCAACCATATAAAAGAATTAGTCCATGTTCTTCTTTTGCCCTTTGATGAAAAGCAGTTATTACTTCACTGTGGTACAAAAAGAAGAGGAAAGAAAGAATCAGCGCATAGACTAATGAAAAGAATATGTCAGTAAAGTGCCACCATCGCAGAGGGAAAAGCCCCACTTCTTAGTGCAGCACCATCACTCTCCTGCTTTTTGTCTGCCCCATTCCTCTTTTCTCCTGCTGCCATTACCTCACAGCAGTACAGTAGAGTCTCATCGTATGCATAACAAGTTTTTCTGTTTGCTGGTACTCTCTGATGTTCAGGAATAAATTTCACAGTGTGTGTCAGAGCTGCTTCGACAGAGCCATCATGTTTTTTTTGTTTGTGTGTGTGTGTTTATGTGTGACTAAACCATTCTGTATTTACATATAATGCTCATTTCCCATAGAATGATTGCTTTTGCCTATTTTTACTAAGCAAACATCGTAATCTGGCCAGCTAACTACTAGGAAGGTGAGAAAAAGTTTAGTGTAAAAAAAGAACTCTGGGTTTGAAGTTATTTTTAACATTTCTAAAGGTTTGCTTTTACTCTTTTAGTGGATAACAGCTACCATTAGGGTATTTATGAAAAGGGCATTTAATATGTCTAATCTAACAATAGGTTCTCAAATAAAAAAAATGAATAAATACTAGCCTTTGATCATGTTTGTTATACTAGGTGACAAAGACAGAGTAGCCAGGATTAGTGCACAAAGTGACAAGTGCAAATATGTATACAACACTGAATCAGTATTTCTTTAAATATAAATTAATAGACATTACAGGCGATGCATTTTAATTCCATGTGACCCCACATGGGGTTACGACCCCGAGGTTTAAAAAAACTGGACTAAATTCTCTCTCCAATGGTGCTCAGGGATTGGTTTCAATTTCCTCTTTGTATGAAAAATGTATATGTTAGAAATAAAGTAGCATTATTTAATAGGGCTTTGACTCTTATAATGTACAGTATATAGCACAGATAACAAAATATGGACTATTGTAAAATCTATCCAAAGGTTTTGCTCGAGAAAGTTAATGGTGGAATTAGCAAGAACTCTAACAGTAAACTGCATTTTTTTACTCTCTTCAGTCTGTCTGACCTTCTTTACCTTTTCAAACAATGGCCTTTGTATTTGTAACCTGTTGGCTGGCAGAACAGTGAGTTGCCGGTAGGGGTGTGTATTGGCAAGGATGTTGCAATACGATACGTATCACGATACTTGGGTCACAATGTGATATTATCACAAAATCACAATATAGTGCGAGATTCTACCCAGTTCATATCAAAGTTAAACGTAGAGATGAAAAATCAACTTGCTGTATATTTTCATTAGAATAAATTGATCATTCAGAGGACATATTGAGTCAAAGCTATTTGCTTCATAACATCCTATTTTTTTTTATCATTATTATATCTACGTTTTTATGTAGGAACAGGAGCTTGTCAACATGCCCAAGTTAGGCAATGTAGCAGTAGAAAACACACGTCCACAAAAATGTGAAAAAATACAATAAGAAAAATATTGATTAAATATCAGTAAAACAAATAAAATAAATCAATTTGAATACAATTTTAAATTGGCTTTTGAAAAAATAAAATCGATTTAAAATTGGCACCCAAATAGATTTTTTTTCACACCCCTAGTTGTTGTTTAATCTTTACTTAGATCTAATAATGTGATAAACTTTTAGTTTTGCTGTCGCAATTCTTAGATTATTTCTAGTGAGATACAAGTAATTTAAAAATTCTGATATCTACACATATTTAGTAGAAGGTACTGTATATTACTGCTAACACCACTAGTATTAAGCATGAATGTTTTTTAGCATCTGTTTAAAGGAAATATAATCAACAAAAGTTTGATACTTTAGATCACTGCATATGCTCAACTCATCATACAAATAATACAAATGAAACCCCAGTGGTGAGGCAGGTTTCGCAGCATCTGGACCATAGTAGTGTTTACTATTACAATGACAAGCGTCATTTCACAAGTGCCATAATGGAGTCAATTCAAATGGCAACTCTTTAATGTAGGACCATTATTGCTACTGGCTTCACTGGGCTGCAACATTATTTCTTCTGTGTGCATTTCTAAAATTCTTCATAACAATTTTTTTGGGCTTCAGTGGCGGCGGGATGTGCTGAGTGTTAACTAGATTTTTTGTGTTAAGTGTGGTTTTGACAAAGTGAGAAGATAGTTAGCGTGTTTATGAAAGAGAATGTGTGTGAGATTAAGGCGGTGTATTTTTGTAATGGAAAGCAGGCCATGAATAATCCAAATATGATAAAGAACATGGTTAACAAGACTAAACTGAAAGAGTTCATAGACCTATTTATGTCGTGGGATGATACTGAGAGTGGAAACTGTAGAACATCTTGTAGTGTTCATTGGATGGTGTTAGACAGAGTGCTGGCATGTAGCCATTAGCTAGCGTGTTTTGTACTGAATTCTAGTGTCATAATTGTCCTGAAAATAATATTTTCCATAGGGTTTGAAATGAAGAACATCTTCACAAGATCAACTTTGGAAAGGTGACATTACAATCACTATAGGAATAGGATGATTTCATACAATAATCAGTTAGCTTCTAAAGTTAGGATTCTTTCATACTGTTAGAGTTTATGAAGATACTCCCGTGTTCATAACCTGAGATTGCATTCAGAGAGACATAGTCAGAGGGTTTGCTTTTCTGAATCAATCAATCTGAATCTTTGGGTGTCTCACGATTCGATTCAATTTCGATTCTTAGTTTCACGATTCGATGCAAATGATTCTCAATTCTTGATTCAAAAATTTATGCATTTGCATAGTGTGTTAAGGCAAGTTATGCCATCAAAACAATACAGTTTGTATAATATAATTTTAAATAAACTGATTCCAATGATGTAATCACACAAAGGCAAACTTCATAACATTTATTCATGCTAAACTAATAAACACACACACACACACACACACACACACACACACACACACACACACACACACACACACACACACACACACACACACACACACACACACACACACACACACACACACCTCTTATGCTGTCCATGTAATACATTGTAAGTTGGGGTCACTGTTGTGTCCTGTTGGGATCATGTCAAGATTGTAAAGGTCCTGGTGAGTTTGTGTGTTTTGGCCTAACATTGTTGCTGTTGTAGTCGGAAGTCTCCATCTTCAAAGCCCATGGCCTACTAGTCTCTACTAAGGTCTTGTATTTTTGGCTTGAAAAAACATATACTTGTGAGTATGTTTAAGTGTACTGTTTGATAACACTCCTAAGACTGTGTTTGTGAAAGTTAAACATAAATGGTGTGTTATATAAATCACCGCCGTTGTTAGCATGAGCATATTCATGGGTTTTCCCATAGACGTTAGCATAAAGCTAGCTGACTTTTTGTTTTTTGTTTTTTAATTGATTTTTGAAGTTTATGAATCGATTCAGAACTGTGGATGATTTGATTCTTATGTCAATCAAATGTTTTCCCCCCACCCCTAACATATACATGCAGGAAGAATTTAATACGTTTATATCTAACGGTATTCTTTTAATTAGAAGATGTTTTACGTTTCAGAAAACGATCAGTTTTTGCAGTTAGTTAAAGTTACAATTTGCTGCTGATTTAAAACAATAAAAATTATGTGTAAGATTATTGATCGATGTATTATTATTCATCATTTTTGGGATCTATTGTGTCTGCTTATTTGATTTATTAGGTATATGTATAGCAGTTATTTAATGTGTTTTATGCTTAGTATCTAAAATAGACTGACGTTGTTTATATATCTGATTTGTCTCATCCATTACGTACTTGCTGATGCTGTTTAGATTTAGATTAAGTTGAAATCAGAGGTTTTGAAACTTTGTCCTGAAAGTAGGCCTTGGAAAAGTTGGCCTGACTCAGAATATGTTTTATTGACAGGATTACTGCGTATATAATTATAGTATGTTGAAAAAATAAACCATGAATAATAATCCACATCATCATTACAAACACAAATAATCACCTCTGCTTAATTATTTCTTCACGTCAAATCAGCTTTTTAATGCGTCATGGGAGATTATAAACTTTTCTCTTTCTAACTTAGCCAACGTGCTATATTTCCATGTGTTAATGAGTTTGGTAGATTGGGATTTGAATTGACAGGTGTTTTAATTATTTCAGCTTCTTTAGGTGAGTGCACTGATTTTATAAGTGGGCTTTGTGCAGGATTTGGTTGTTCTCTATAAAAATCTCCTTGATAAGAGATGACATTTTAAAAGGCACATTTAAACCTGTGCTTGGAGTGCCAGGCTTATGCAGTAAACCAGAACAAAGAACACGCCGTGACAAACCCTTTTCTGTGGTAATTTGGCACATGAGAAAGAACTTTACTTCTTGATGTGTTAAAGCCTTCCTGTTGTCAGAGCTTTCATTTTAACCCTTTCATTTTTAGTGAATGTCTTTCTGTACGAGGTGTTAACTCCAGAATAAAAGGGGAGGGGCGTGGGTCAGCAGTATATCCTTAGAAGACAGATGGGCTAGATTTGTGCTGGCGTTAGTGACACCCGATGGGACCCAGAGGCACGTTTGCCTAATGTGTTACCAGATCAAACACGTCCCCCCATTGCTGCTCTGCAAAGCAACCAGTGGGCCGTTTTAATTCTCCCCTGCCTCTGAGGTGATTGTTTGATTACTGATGGCCGGCAGGTTATTAGAAAGAAAGGCAAGATGGATGAGGTTGTTAATGGGGAGAAAGTAGAGAAATCCATTAATTTTTTTTACAGTTCCATCACAAATTAAGATAGAATTAAGCTCTTTACAAAATAGATGTTTTTAACGTAATCTCTTACTCTCAAAGATGGGATTGCTTAAGCTTTGATCTGTATCAGTGCTGCAATGCTACAATGCTGGGCGTTATGACCAAATATGTACATCACTGTATTTTTCTAATTTCGAACGGTTTCACAGTATATTTTTTTTCATACATAATCAGGTGTTCACAGAATTTTCTAATGGTTAAGAATCAGAATCAGATAAGTTTATTTTGCCGAATACAATTTAAAAAAAAAAACAACAGCGCAGGAACAAAGAATGGGTAGTCGGTGTGTGGAACAAAAATACTAAAACACGAAAACAAAAGCCAGCAGCAATAATAAGAATAGTGATAAATATAAGGATAAGGGATAAAGAAAGGATAGAAGATAAAGAAAGATTAAGATAAGGTAGAGGAATTACTGCAGTAGATTGACCTGGATGGTCCATTTTACTGTCATGATGAGTGAATATTGTAGAATAACATCTGTGTTAATTTCCACCGGGTTCCCTGCTCTGTGTGTCTGCTCCATCCCAGCTGCGGTAGTCTGGATCACGACGCATCAATCAGCACAGAGCAAATGAAGCTAAACAGGAAATTAAGCACGTACTCCACAATAAAATATCCAGTTACTTTTCAAAATAAAACACCTCAGATTATATTTCAGGTAACTACATCACCAAAATGCCATAGTGTGTAAAAACAAAGTCATATTCACTATATTGTTTCCTCTCATACTGTAACTGCACTGTAAACTGCAGCAACTTTGATTAAGTTCATGTTTTACTGGTGTAGTTTTATCTCTTCTTTGGTGGCTGTTGCTAAAAAATGTAGCTGTGACAAATCTAGAGAGTCCAACCTTCTTGTTCTTTTTAGTTAAGAACAATGACCTGTTTATCTGTTTGTTGTTGCATTTATAACAAAAAAATTTAACATTTAACTGCTTTCTCGCGCGATTATATTAATATCGTGAAAACTCCTCTGTCGCGTGACGTCACAATCGTCCAACCGGAGTGCACCGTGGCGCACTCAAAAACGCAACCGGTGGGGATTACCGGACAGCGGACAGCGGTGAAAAACCGGATCGGTGCCGTGGTGCAGCTGAGACGTATCCAGTGCAAACATTAACCAGGATTAAATATTTGCTCCCTGGTAAAGGTAGTAGCTCTAACAACAGGTATAATGATAAACTTGGTGATATTAAAGCCTGTGCATGCAGTACCGGGACACATTTACTCCGTCTCCGGGTTTTAGTGTGTGTGTGTGTGTAATAAGTGTGTGTGTGTGTGTGTGTAATAAGTCCATGTGACCGTGTGAATGTCTGCACTTTTATGACTTCGTCCATCCACTCTTTTCATTATATGCATGTCTTTTAATGCTCTTATTAAATAAATAGTCTCGGCTCTAGTCCAGGCCGCCATCTTGGATTATGTTGTCACTAGCGTGTCATTGCGACTGGCTGAGCATGTGCAGAACGACCAGAAAATACCTTTACTCAGAATTAAATGTTTACAAGATAGAGGAATTATTTTATTCAGAATTAAAATCGTAATAAACCAGCCACCTAATTCGGATTTAACTTTAATTTGGAATTGCATTTGCATTAGGAATTAAGTGTTTACAAGGTTAGTTTAAAGATGATTTAACTTTTATTCTGAATTAAAGAGGAATTAAACGTTCCATGTAAACGTGGCCATTGTCTGCTAATGTGTGGGAGTCTTGTATTAGGTTTGAGTTTAAAAGGGGTCACATGGATGCTAGTTCCTCTCTGATGCAGTGACACTACCTTTATTTATAGCCTTTCAAATCAGGAGTTCCCGTTTAGGACAAATAAAATGATACATTTTTACACACAATTTCAATCAGGCCTAAAACAGGTTTTTTTTTTCCAGCTTATTGTAAAACATCCAAAAACACAGTGTTGTGTTTTTGTCTTTGAAGTTCAGCAGTTGTCCACTTCAATTTCTTATCAGGAGGTTTTCATGCTGTTCCACCTGTGAGGTCGACGAGACGTTTCTTCAGCAGCGCGTCCCCCGGGTCTGTCACGCAAGACTTGGAAACGCACACCTCCAGGCTCACACATATCACTAAAATGCTTTAAAAGTCCCAGGGGAATAGGCCATGATTATTGTGGTTACAATGATTGCTATCATTGTCTTCCATCATGGTCATTATCGGTAGAGCATTCCCCTGTGCGCTCCTTTCAGCTCAGCACTCTGTTTACCCTAATGTGAGCTGGGGGGAAATAGCTGAGAGATGCCTTCCATAAATACCTTGTTATCTCTCACTCCTTCTCTAATTTTCTCTCCATTCTACCACTCTCGCCTATTTTGCCAACTTTGAAAGGGTCTTCCAGGTCTGCAGCTCTCCGGCTAGAATTGGGGAACATGCAGTTTGCTTATTGTTTGATGGGTTTTATCTCTGTTTGTTAGTCATCAACTAGATATGTGCTGATTCTCACTTTTGATGGAGTTGTGCAGTTGGTCTGATTTATTTGATCTTAACTTTCATCCTTCCTTCTTAATTAAAAACAATGCTTCCAACTTTTTTGCTCCAAAAAAACACTTTTCTCAGATTTCCTTTTATTATCCTTTTCTTTCTGCTCTCCCTCTCATCTGTGTGGAGCAGCCTTAAAGGTACAGTCTGCTCTTATAAAAGTAACTTTTTGTCATATTTGCTAAAGCTGTCACTATATAATGACAGCTTTAAACTATTAGTTTGTGTGAAAAAAAAACAGTCTCATTGAGCCCCCCCTGCTGCTCCTGCTGCCTTTGGCAGATTGCCAGAATGCACCGCGACCGAGCAAAAAAGAACCAATCAGAGTCAGGATTGTGTTTGATGAGCTGTCTGACAGCTGTTACTCACAGGCCCCGCTCCTTTGCTGGGCTGGAGCGCCGTCTTTTTTACAGTGTATAGTCTAGAGGAGTAGAAAATGGAATTAACGACTTTTCTGTTTAAAAGGTAATTACTGCTGCTTGATTTACTTTATGTTTGATTTGTAATTGTTACACTAGAACTCTGTAGTGCATGTGTTGTTCATGTGCACGCAGCAGCCTTCATTTGGGTTGCTGTAAGTGACACTGTGTTGTTGCTGCTTCTACTGAGGTGTGTGCACATTGAGAGAGAGAAGCACTGCAATAACATGCTTTTAACAGTGCATGTTATATTACTGTGATGTTGCTGTTGGACTAACATTAGCTTGTTAGCTCCTCTGAGGGATGGACTTCGGAAAGTTTGGAGGCAGGGCAAGAGAGCAGCAGGGAGGGAGGGGGAGAGAGAGATCCGAGAGTTGCGGACTGCACCTTTAAAGCGTGCATACACTGTGCGATTTTGTCCCATTTTGAGCCGATTTTTGACTTGTGTGTCTGTTTTTGGGATCGGGCTGAGTCGCTGCTAAATTGAGTGTCGTGCATCGTGTTGTATACATGGGGTACCTCATGACCAGCTCCCGATAAGCAATCGTGTGGTCGTAAGGAAATCAAACATGTTTGAAATCCTGGTCGTGAGGAAATCACTGTTGAAGCAGTGTCACGGACCAGCTTATCTCAAACTCCTACACTGCGTATGCGCGAACACCGTAGGCCGCTGTAAAATTGACGGACCGTACTGTCCACGTCTGTTCAACCAGCTCCTGGTCTTTTCTTTTTAAAGTTGTTTTTGCTGAGATTTGTGAGTATCTCTCGACTTCTGGGTTCTTCTTCTTCTTCTTCTTCTTCTTCTTCTTCTTCGTCTGTTTTAATGGTGATGCTTCAGAGTTCTTCTTCTTCTTCTAATTTGTACGTTGCATTTCCGGAAACACGACTCCGACGTGTCGTGTATGGACGTACAGTGTGAGCAGTCAGATTGTGAGATTGTGTCAGAGTGTCGGTCCGTATAGTGTGAGAACATGAGCTGCGCACATTCAAGCTCTGCAATTGAGTCGCACAGTTTGAGCTGGAGCTGAGTACAACAATTGATACGATACCGCTATTGCAGCCTTGAGTATTGGCCCATTACCGATACCGATCCGATCCAATTTAATGACTTCTTTTGTAGTGTGGAATATTAAAAAAGGCTTGATCAAGTGATGTTACTCAAACAGAGAACAATAGTCAGCAACAGTAGGTATGAGAAATACTGAACAATTTATTATTAATCAATTGGTTACATCAAATTTTACCTTCAACATATATTCTACAATTGAATAAATATAATATAATATATATTGAAGATTTTAGATACAGTCCGGTAAAATCCATTATTCGTTTTCTGGCTGATATCGGATCGGGAAATCCTTAGTATCTCAGTCTTTAGCGAAAGTACTCAGTAAATTCTGCACAAATAGGATTTTTACAATCTAAATAGAGAAGATTGAAATGCAGTAGGCATGTGTTTGAACAGTGTCCCACACCTAATGCCTGCTCAAACAGGAGGAAAGTGAGATTCCAAGTCCCGTTGGAACTTGATTTCCTGAAGACCAATCTCTGAAGGCTGTCAGGTATAGGCAAAAGTATTTCATCTGTTTGCTTTACATTGATACAACTGTGAGGGCCAGTTGTAATTAGTTACTCAGAGCTCAAGCTTGAGCTCATAGTAAATACTTATTTTCTCTAATTAAAGATTCTATAAAAAGCTCATGATGAAAAACAATTGATGATACTGTTAAGGAAGACCTCTGATTTAGAGGAGGCTTAAAGCTGCCTATGCCTATAGCTCACATTAATTAAAAAAAACCTGTATGTATTTCAAAAGTTGTTATCATGAGTCATCTGATAGCGGTTTACTCACAAACAAATGTCAAAGGGAGAAATTACCACCTGAAAGTTTCTTTTTGACTCCCTCACGGGTTGTTGACAGATGGTCATGTGACTTGAACTTCGGAAAAGTTTTGCATTGTGGGACTTTGAGCCGAGTTTATCACAATTTTAATGGAGTCGTTCAAATCAGAACAAATCAAAGTAACAGGATCCTATGCTAAAACGTGTGATTTATTAAGAGCTGTAAACCATACAAGGGTTATATTATCATAAGTTTAGATTTTAAACTTGTTTAATCCAAGACTGAATTGAAAAAGCATAGAACTCAGCAAGACAAACATATATAGTACATTCCAACATTCAAAATTAAAATCTGTAGAAAATGTATTCATTAAAACCTGCGTTAATTAAAGGGAGAGCATTGTGCATTATTGTTTTTGGCTTCCTATTACACAGAAAGTTGTAGTCATCCAGCTGTTGTTTTAAAGTACCAGCATGTTTTCTGTCTTGGAACTTCTTACTAGATCCCCGGGCTAAAGGTAGCGGTTTTAATGGATGCTATTACCTCATCAAAGTATTAATCAGCTCCGAAAAAAAGGGCAGGAAGATTGGAGAGAAAAACAGAAAACAATTAGTCTGACAGCATTTGCTTGTTTTTCTTACCCAAAGTTTGGAAAAGCGATATGCAAATCTATTGTTTTCATAGCAAATAAATTGTGAAATGTACACTGATTAGATAACATAGATAAAATAAATGACAAGCTTATTATATATAAGCTTTTTACTGTATTATTTAACCCCTGGTAATTAACATGTTGCTTTTAAAATCGATAAGTTATAGATATTGGGCAAACATTTTCAACAAATTTGACAAGTGATGATGCATTTGCTGACGACATAATCCAACATGGCCGCCCAGACTAGAGCCTAACATAATAATAATAAGAGCCTTAAAAGACATGGATCTAATGAAAAGAGTGGATGGACAGAGGCAAACGTGCGGAAATGAACACGGACACATGGACTTATTAAACACACACGGAGATCAGCAAACGGAACGACTTCATCGGACGGGTGATACTAAAACCCGGAGACGGAGTAAATGCGTCCCCATCCTGGTGCACAGGCTGTAATATCACCAAGTTTATCATTGTAACGGATGTTAGAGCTACTGTCTTTACCAGGGAGCAACTATTTATTCCTGGTTATTGTTTTTACTGGGCTTTATTTACTAGTGATTAGTTCATATCTCTTCCGCTCCATGAACCAAAGTGTGTTATTGTTGAGCTGCTTCTTCAAAACTACAATCAAAATAAAAGTGAAAACAGTTCTCATGTGTGGTGTTCTATGTTACAGACGACAATAAAAGGTTTGCTGTGTGTTTTCCCCAATCAGAGCCTTCCCAACACCCAGACCTATAGCGGAATTAACTCAAGCCAAATAAAACTCAATTCGGGAATTACTATTTCCATGTAAACACAAAGCAGAACACTTTAATTTGGAATAACTAATTCTGAATTTAAAAAAAACATCATGTAACCGTGGCCAATAAGCAGGAAACAATAGAATGTGTTTTTTGCCTTTGATTTGTTTTCCTTTGTTTAAAGACAAGGAGGAGGTGCTAAAGAGTCGAGCGTTGTCTGGACAGACAAAGAAAGCAGTGTTGCTTACAGAAACAAAAATGATAAGGCATGAGCACATACGCTACGTTCACACTGCAAGCCTTAACGCTCAATTCAGATTTTGTTTGACAGTTCACATTACCATTTAAAATGTGACTTGGATCAGATTCTAGTGTGAAATGTTAGCAACTATGAACTGACCCACATGCAAAAGAGAACAGTAAAAATGATGTTAGATACTGTTACAGAAAAATAAACATAGAAGAAGTTGACATTTTCGTGTTTGTCTCAAAATGTTTTTGCAGTTGGAGCTGGAGAATGAATGAACAGGTGCAGAGGAGGACAAGGATAAAGAAAGAGTTAAATCGTTTGTTACGGTATTCAAATTTTGTTTGTATAGAAGTGTCAGCCCAAATACTTATGAGATCCAAGATCTCGCTGGCCATCCATTGGCTTGTTTCATTATTGCTATCATCCATTTTGCAAAGCTCCCACTGGCAGAATGATGACTTGTGTTGCTATAAATCACATTAAAAAAAATCAGATCTGTATCTGATTCAGGACTGATTTAGATCTGATTTAGACCACATATCTGATTTGAAAAATCAAATATATTGGCAAGATTTTAGTGTTTACACTAAAAAAATCTGACCTGGTCACTTGACCCCCCCAAATAAACAGATTAGTGCCATTTTTGCCTGCAGTGTGAAAGTAAGCTTAGATCATCTTCCAGTGACTTGTGTGTGATCATGCAGCATTTTATCAGGCTGTGGTCTGACATGTCCTGCAGACGAGCGTTTAAAAAAGAAGACATCTTTTCAGACGTGTGAATATGTGACTGTGAGAGGTGTGAATATGTTCAGCTACACATAATGTGGTACTTCCTGTGTCGTGTCTTTGCCTGATGGTGTCTGAGGTGGCAGACACCACACAAATACATGCACTTCACTCATCCTTTCAACCTTTTTTCTGTTCAGGGCTTTTATCAGCGATTCATTCCCTCTGTATCTTAGCCATCAATCATTACAGCGCGTCCGCAAATGCAGCTGTCGCTCCTAAAGACGATGAGTGCAGGGGGTGTTTATACAAGGAGACACAAGCTCTGACAGGCAGAAAGAGAGGCAGCTTTTTAATTAAGATTACAATCGACAGGAACTTTCAGGAGATTAAACTTTGCCTGATGTTTTTGGAAGTGTTTTTTAGTTCACTGGGATTGTGGCTGCCTGTTGGTCCCCACATGTCCTTTTGACTCAGTGTGGTAGGCCAACAGAAAGGTGAAGACTGACTACACATCAGCTATAGAGCAGTGCTGGCCTCATGGTTAGAAGTAACTGGAGGGTTGGAATCTGCTATCAGGCCACTTTTCAGGAAATCTACAATATTCCTGTAAAGATTCACAAATATGCTGCTCTGTTCCATAAACCACAGTCCTGCTTGTTAAGCAGTCTTGAATTGGCTCCGTGCAATGATGATTGGCACGTTCTTAAGCCAATTGACTGGCTCTTTTATTAGGTGGCACGCTATAAGCTCAGCCAATCATAACTTGCAGTTAGGCAGGCTGTTACTCTGGTATGGATTAACAGAGATTTACTGGATTCTGAAGATTTTTACTGGAGGTTGTCCATGCTCCATATCAGTCATCTACAGCTTTTTATGGTCTTTTTTTTACTGTAACCAAGCTCCACTCTCTGTCCTGTCACCTTTATCTACTGTGAGCTTTTTCTATCAGGCTCAGAGTCCTGTGGGCTGACCACTCCTTTTTTCTAAATTTCGTTTTATTTTTTCACAAATTTTGTTTTATTTTTTCACAAATTCCGTGTTTTCCACTTAACTTTTTTTAATTCTGTTTTTTTTTTTTTTAGAAATATTTATTATTTTTTAACAAAAATATTAGTTCTTAACTCCTTTGAGGAAACAAAATATTTATTAATAAATAAAAAAACTCATAATTAAACAAAAATGTATGTCAAAAATAAAGTATGATACAATTATTATAAGTAGACATAAGTTGTAGTAACATGGATAATTCTGACTGCTCCTTTTTAATTATTTATATGTCATATAAAGATGTATGAGAACAGCATTAATGTCACCCAGTTTTCTCTCAGGGATCAATGGTTCACTGAATCTGAGCAGGTTTAATGATTAAGTTTTGATCAACTTAATTTAAATGAACCTGATTCAAATGATCCTATCTTCTGTAGCTCTGTTGAGATGTTGTTTGAATGTAAAAATCACTACATAAAATATCAGAATCAGAGTCAGAAAAGTTATATTGGCTAAATACAGTTTAAAACAATACAAGGAATGTGACTTGGTGGAAGCTGCGAAACACAAACACAAACCAGAAACACTATAATAATAATAATAATAATAATAATAATAATAATAATAATAATAATAATAATAATAATAATAATAATAATAATAACTAGAACTGCAAGCAGTTATGAAAGGGGGCCAAGCCTCCCCGCGCGACTCGGTCCCCAGGTTTCGCGGAGTCCGTGGAAGTACGTCATGAAGGATGACAGGCTCGTGGAGAGCGTCAGGACACAGGCCAACGTGCCATTTGCTGTGAACAGGTGGATATGAAGTTTTGGGAGATGTGATTTAAAATGTGAAAGTTTCAGGCCAAAAAGCATTTGCACCCATTATAGTGCCACCTCGTGGTACACTTTTTGGTATGGGTGATCTGTGTGCTCTTCTATAGTTACCCTGTAAATTTCACAGCCCTCAACATATTACTTAAGCTGATATAAAGGTTTGTTTATTTATATGTTGTAATAAGCCACACCCACTTTTACCAATCGCAATTAACTTCGAGATACGGTCCCAGGAGCGACCCAAGGTCATACCCACTAAAATTGGTAAAAATTGGTCATGCCATTTATGAGATATACATTTCCCATATTTGCAGCGCCCCCTAGTGCTGTAAATTATTAAAATTTTGCTTACACCCTTACAGTCACATGCCAACCAAGGATCTCAGATTTGGTGTTGTTAGCATTTATTTTGATCGAGATATGCAACAGTTACGCATTTTTATAGCTAGCTGGAAAACTTTACTCAGTAATTATTTGTGCATATTTTGAGCCAACAAAATTATTTTATCAGCTTTAGATCAGGTCCAACTGAAGACTCTACGTGCCAAGTTTCATGCCGATTAGACAAAACCCCAAGGAGTAATTAAAAAAAGTAGGTTTTTGATATGTAATGACTTACAAAAGCAATATGCCAAGGGAGTGGGCATTGCCTATGTTAGAAGATGCGCGTCTATATAGGGAACTATGGGATATGAAGTTTTTAAAGATGTGAATTAAAATGTGAAAGTTAAAGACCAAAATGTTTTTGCAAATATTGCGCCATTTTTGGTATGGGTGGTCTGTGTGGTCTTCAATATCTACCCTGTAAATTTCACTGACCTCAACATAATAATTCAGCAGAAATGAATGTTTGTTTATTTATGTGTTATGATGTAATAAGCCACGCCCACTTTGACCAATCGCGAATACCTTTGAGATATCGCCTCAGGAGGGACCCAAGATCATACCCTCCAAATTTGGTAAATATTGGTCTTGCTATTTAAGAAATATAAATATTCGTAATTTGTAGCGCCCCCTAGTGGCCTATATTATTCAAATTTGGGGCATACCCAAATTTGACCGAGATATGCGCCAGTTCGCATTTTCATAGCTAACTAGAAAACTTTACTCGTTTATAATTTGCGCATATTTTGCCCGGACAAAATTATTTTCTCAAATTTAGATCAAGTCCAACTGAAGACTCTACGTGCCAAGTTTCACACTGATTGGACAAAACCCCAAGGAGGAATTCGAAAAAGTAGGTTTTCCAGTTTTTGCGATTTTGCTCCGAGAAAAGTTTAGGCGGAAATGGGTGTGGCCTAGCCCAGGTGATTCAGTGCTATTCAAGGAATCTGTGGATATGAAGGTTTTAAATTTGCAACAAACGGTGTGGGAGTTATTGGCCAAAAGGCGTTGACCTTTGTTATAGCGCCACCTGCTGGCGGACATATGTGAATGTTTGCGTCCAAGGTCCCCTGGGGGTTTTGGACCCAACCACCAAAGGGCACCGCCCTACCTTGCATGGTTTATTCTGCAGCACCACTTTTACCCAAGGAAAAATAAAAGGTAACTATAATAATAATAATCGTAACGATTACAATAGGGTTCCTAGCACCGCTGGTCCTAGGAACCGCGTATGCTTACATACGCTGTTCCCTGGCACCGCGGGCTTGGCCCCCTAAAAATAATTAGGGCAGGATTACTATTGCAACAACACATCATCAGTAGGGTAAAACTAACCTGTCTCACGACGGTCTAATCCCAGCTCATGTTCCCTATTAGTGGGTGAATAATAATAATAATAATAATAATAATAATAATAATAATGATAAATATAAAGGATGGACAAGTACTGCATGTAATGCAGAAATTAAAGTCGAAAAAAGCATAAGTAAACAATGCACATGAGCCACAAGTTCTTCAAGGTCGAAGGCATTACGAAAAGCAAACACTGAATAATCACACACTAACCAACAGAAATCCTGCATGTTTGTAAGTTTTTTTAACTTATGTAATGTTTATGACTTTTATTGTTAAATACAATAAACCCACAGAGCACTTTTATGGTGAAGAGTTTAGAGATGCTTCCTCTCACCTTAAAGGTGCAGTCCGTGACTCTGAGATCCCTCGCTCCCCCTCCCTCCCCGCTGCTCTCTTGCCCTGCCTCCAAACTTTCTATTGTCCCTCCCTCAGAGGAGCAAACAAGCTAACGTCAGTCCGACAGCTGTTAAAAGCATATTACTACAGTGCCTCTCTCTCTCAATGTGCACACAGTACACCAACCTAGCAGCAGCAACAACACAGTGTCACTTACAGCAGCTCAAATGGAAACACAAATAACACATGCACCACAGAGTTCTAGTGTAACAATTACAAATCAAACATAATGTAAATCAAGCAGCAGTAAATACCTTTCAAACAGAAAAGTCACCAATTCCATCTTCTACTCCTCCAGACCATACACTATAAAAAGCTACAGCCCCGGGAAAGGGGCGGGGCCTGTGAGCAACAGCTGTCTGACAGTCCATCAAACACAATCCTGGCTCTGATTGGTTCTTTTTGCTCGGTCTCGGTGCATTCTGGCAATCTGCCAAAGGCTGCAGGAGCAGCAGAGGGGGGTCAATGAGCCTTTTTTTTTTTTCACACAAACTACTAGTTTCGTGTACAGTTGTCCTTACATAGTGAGAGCTATAGAAAATATGACAAAAAGTTACTTTTATAGGAGTTGCAGACTGCAGCTTTAAAGATGGTTGGTTGAATTAAAGACTTTGAGAGCACAAAAAACATCTTTAAAGTCGTTATATGGATCAATACGTGTCTTTATTAATGTTCTATACATTCTGCTTACCCAAAAGGTTATTTGGAGCCTTAATTTGTTTGTGTAAATATGTAAGGGTACACTTTGGAATTAAAAATCGCACACTTTTTCAGGGTGTTTACTATTGAAGAATCTTTAAATACCAGAATACTAACGAGGGTACAAGTTTGGGCGGCAATGCTCCTTGCCTTGGTTGGCAACCACCGTAAAACTACACAGAAGAACGGTACAAGTTGTCTTTTTTTGAATATACAGTACATTCTTATCGACTCCATGTCATTTGTGC
Source organism: Gouania willdenowi (assembly GCF_900634775.1). Classification (NCBI taxonomy): domain Eukaryota; kingdom Metazoa; phylum Chordata; class Actinopteri; order Blenniiformes; family Gobiesocidae; genus Gouania; species Gouania willdenowi. The sequence goes on from NC_041056.1 coordinate 31,281,714, forward strand.
ATTTCTGCACACAGAATTTGCTTGCCATAGTTTATTTATTCTTTCACAAACTAGAAAGTTAAAGAAATACAAGTGGGTAGCACTGTTCCCATGAGTCACCATGCAGTTTTTCCCAGGGTGTAGCTTTTTCTTTAACCAAAGAATTGTTGATCAGCAAGGCAGTAAAAAAAAAAAAGGGCACAGAGCACTTGGGAAAAAGACTGCATATCTAATCTGAGTATAAACTACATCCTGAGCCCAGAGCACATACCCACTGCCACTGAACTGCATTGAGAACACTTTCTTGTTTGCCTTTTTAACGTGCTTGAGGCACACAGTGGATGCAGCAAAGGGAGGAAGAGCAGCAGAGCAATGTGGTGTTCACAGCAGCCGTGAATGGGTTCCATCTCATTTAGCTACCTTAAAGAGGTCGAGAGTTAGTAACAATAGAACTTTTGTGTCAGCTCAAACTTACCTCCAAGCCTCAAGTTGTCTGTCCCTATTTCTGGAGCAGGTCTATTTTTATTTCCTGGGTCAGCACTTTTTGTCTACAGACAAAATTGCCCTATGTTGTTAAAGTGATTACTATGTTGAAAAGCATTGTAATTTTTGGCTGTGAAATCAACATCTGAATCTGGTCTAAAGCAGACAGCCAAAAGCAAGAGCCAAACATTTTACTTCATAAGTTAATAGACTTAAAGCTGATATCTGGAGTTTCTGAGCAATCTATGTTTATGTATGATTCTTTTGAAATTCATGAAAATACCTAACTAGTCTTTTACTATTGTCTACTGTCAGTGGTTATTCATATACATTAATGTACATAAGTCCCTCCTTCGTCCTATAGACCCCTATGCCAATGGAAACAATTGCCAAGTGTGCACAACTAATAGGCTTCAACTTCTTGTTTTTGAGACTATCAATCAAAGTGAATACAGAACTGTGCACAGAAACAAGGCCGCGCGTCACAACAGCAAACAGGTAAATATGATTTTGGCTCTTACCTGACGCATAGACCTGTATCAATGCGACCCGATGCAATCTTGTTTTTAATTTTACATGTACATGCTACAGATGGGCTTTTGGAATCTGGGAGCATTACACATACATCCATTTGTGACACTTTTGAACTTCAGCCACTCGTTCTATCTAAAAGAAAGTGTCTATTGTTACGGTTACCGAAGAACACGTACGTAGCGTCTCAAGTTCGGAAGAGAGTGCATTGAGCGCATTTCGGGGAGGGGCTTCTCTGTTGCCGGTGGTGTTCATACAATGGATGATATGGTGGCGATCAGTTAGGTTTATAATTAACCCAGTGACTGTGAAGTGGTGGGGAACATTATTGTGTTGAGAAGGCAGTGTTTCTGGTCGGATGTGTTTTGGTGTGACTCAGTGTGTGCACTGTGATGTTAGAGGGCTAAAGAGAAGTGTGGTTGAATGCTGATCCCCATCTGCACTCGCATCTCCTACCAGGATCCCAACTACAGACGCTCTTTTCCAGCAGAAGAGCACCTGTCCATCTGTCTCAGCCTCCGGTTAGTGTTTTTTTTTTCTTTTCATTCTGAATTCGTCACGGTTGGGGAAAGCTTCTGATTGGTAGACGCGCCGCGATATGCCCCAAAAGTTTAACAATTTCAATTCAGCGTCAGCCGCATTGGAGGCACCGGACACACTAGAAATCTCAAAACGCACAGCATCCATCATATTTTGTGAATGTACACCTGACGCTTTTGATGCTTTTGACGCTTTCGACGCGTTTGGTGTGAACGCACCATTAGGGTTAGGTTGAAACCCAATATCGCAACAATTTTTAGGGTTGGGGTTAGAGTTAGGGTTAGGTTTAGGGTAAGGTTCTTAGTCACGGGACCGAAACTGACCAATGACAATGACTGACCTATCACATGACCTAAAATGGCCAAACAGACGGCGCTGCATACGAATAGAATGTTGATATAATGATACGGCAACCGTACGGATAGCCACTGCCTATATAAAAATACCTTGGAAATTGGTGATGGTCCTAAAACAGTTTTTGTAAAACCTTTAATTATTGCCAACTGGCGAATCACCCTCTTGCACAAAACCTCTCACAGCAGTGTGATACGAGATGTGTCACCAGGTAAACTCTAAAACCTCACATGCTGAACCTGTCTAATTTGTACCAGTGGCTTTTGAAATTTGAATACAGTCGTACTAATCTGAAATGCTTGTTCATCACAAAACAATAAAAATACACTTCAGATGAATTTCTGCTATGATTTTAAATCGCAGAATGACATGATCACGAAACAAACAGTTATTGAGATTTTGAAGGGGATCATTGGCGGAATTAGACATATTTGTCCGTTTCACACATTTTATAGAGATTTAGTCATCCTTTTTCAGTGAAACAATAGCGATAGAGAGAGAGAGAGAGAGAGAGGCCCTACTTAAGCACCACATGGACCCTAAGAAAGCAGATTAAATGGCGATCCTATTATATTAAGCCTATTGGAAGGAATATCAGATCAGGTGTTTTTTATCAAATGATAACCACTAAATTGCTTCCCATTTTCTAAGCTTGGTGCAGTTATATTTGTTGCTGAAAGTCGAGAAATTAACACAGAATATTGGATTGTATGGACAAGTCTTATCATGCTGATGTCAGTGTGCCAAGCATTATAGGAATTTACTACATATAATATAACCCTTACAATTTTCTTAATAAAAGAGGCAAATAGCATCTGATCATTCAATAAAAAAAAAAAAAAAGCTGAGCGTGTAACAGCTTCATTCATTCGTTCATGTTCTTCTCCCAATTTTTCCCTTTAAAGCATGGTACGACACACCTGAAAAGGGTAATCTGTTGCAGAGCAACACATAAAGACACGTCACAAACTATCTTTTCACTGCTTTTCACAATATGGACACTTGAATATTCCCAAACACATAGTCTCAACCTTACAAGTTTCCCGAAATCTGTCATAGATTTTACCCATTTTCGTGTAATTTTTACATCACTTTACCCTTTTCCATTTTGTTTCTGTTTCATCTGTTTTCTCAAATCAGATGTCATTATTGGCTTTTAAACTTCCTGAAGTCATGCCATACATGCCCAACACATTTAAATGAGTTAACTATTATTAATATTTTCATATTTATCTGCTGTATTTGCAATGAATGCACACGCTGAAATACCCATACATACAGTACAGAATAAACCACCGATTTTATGATGGAAAATTGTGTTTAAATGTGTGATATTGTCCCATGATGTGTTTGTAAGGGTTTAGTCCATGTCATATAGCTTTTTTATTTCAAGAGGTGATATTATTGCTTTTTACGTAATATTTTGCGAGATAATTGGCATTTCTGTTTCTTTGTCCACCAGTTGTCGGTGAAAAATTGCATGAAAATGTGCAACATTGTCATAAAGCATATGAGGGTCATATTGTAATTTCTGCTTGATTTGGTATAAAATAATAATAATAATAATAATAATAATAATAATAATAATAATAATAATAATACATAAAATTTGTATAGCGCTTTTTTGGACAATCAAAGACGCTTTACATGGGGAATGAAACAAAAAAGGAAATTTATGGAAAAGCCAGTTTGTTTTTGTTTTTTCTCTTGTCTGCACATGCTGTCAAAGGTCAACACTACAAGAAGTGCAATCATTATGAGACAGCAATGCATGTTTTGATATTGCAATAAAATAAATGGATTTATTTTATTGCTTAATTGAAGCCAGTTTGAACAGGTGGGTTTTTAGTCATGATTTGAAGTTTCGTAGTGTCAGAATTTCTAATGGGTTGGAGTGCGTTCCAAAGGGTGGGGGCACCGATGGCGAAGGCTCGGTCCCCCAAGTGGTTAGTGCGGGTGATAATACAATTTTTTTTTTTTAAAAGAAGAAAATAATGCCACTTCCTTTTCCTTTATTATTGTTTTCGTTGTGCCAAGGAATGCATCCACCTATTTAAATAGTCAGTGTTAAGGTAAAGCAACACAGTGGAGGAACTGCCAGAATTTGCTTGTAAGTTTGCAATATTCCTGCATTGCTTTTATTGTTTCAGGTCACAAAATGGTTACTTACTTTCTGATGCTAAAACAATTTAACATGAAGCTTTCCTTCAGATGGAATGACTTTAATGTTAATTAATGTTTCAACTTGTTAACCTGAGTTTAGCTAACACTTTATAGGACATTACCTAAGCAAGGGTAAAAATGTAATTATTATCCCCGACCACAAAGTGTGTAAGGGGGATAACCTGGCCGAGTTAAAGGGGACAGCTTTTCTCAGAAACTGTTTAAGATAGGATAACCAAATTTGGTGTGTGGCTTCAGGGTATCAATACCTCGATGGAGTTTGAAAATGAGAAGCATGCATTTTTTTTTTCCGGAGTTATTGCTCTTTTTCCTTTTTTTCTTTTGTCTGTTCGAGGTATCTTCAAAAAACAAACTGTTTAAGACAGTAGTTAGTGATTTTATATTCTGATGTGATAATATTTTCTCATGTATGCATTTAAGTTGTAGATTTAGGGCATTTAGGAAAAGGCTGTGTTATAATGAGAACCAATCTGGTGGGGGATGTTGATGACTATGTTTTCTTGTTCTGAATGTTGGGTGTTTTTTAATCTTTAAACTACAACTCTTCTTTTTTTACATAGTGACACTATTGTTATGACAATTCAACACTAAAGTAGTTCCTTCTCAAGTTTGGTTATTGACTCAGGTTGACTCATTTGTTCTGACAACTTCTATAAATATTATTGTTCCCAGCCTTACATGTTGGTTTTTGGTTCAAAAAGAATTTGACAGCATTGAAAACTCTTAGCATCCCAATTATTACTGCATTACTTACTCTGGCTTTTATCGCAGTGAGTTTGGGAGATGTATAGAGGGAGTTGTTTGCTCATCACTGAAGGTAGATGTGGTTGAGAATAGAAATGCAGCAGACATCTGCTCATTTCTGCATGCAGAGTTCACATTTCAAAGGCAGTCAGGACATCTGAATACAACTCTGTGTCATCGCTGTCCTTCCGACGGCGATGGTGTCAGAGTGCGTAATGACAAATAGAAGCCTCTTTTTCATCTTCTCTCCATTTGTTCCTGCTCCCTCATGCTTTTCGTTATTACCGCAATGGCCTGTTGTTCCCCTTCATCTCCCTGTATGCTTGATGTGTTTGGTCTTAGAGATCTGTGGATTTCCTGCCCCGGCTCCCACTGTTGGAAGATATTGGCTTTTGATGTAAGCAGCACTGTTTCACATTGTGTGTCCTCAAAACAAATAGTGTTCAAGACTAGTTTCTCATCAGAATTAGGCTACAAATAGGGGTGAACGTAGATGATGAAGTTATGGATAAATATATTCCAATTGCTTTTTAAAAATTGATTTTACTACTGCACAATATAGAGCCATATTTCCAGTTCTAGTTTTTTTTTTAAATAAACAACATTGACTCAATATGTAAGAAACAGTAACATCCACCTCTTACCATCTACCTTTGAGTCTAACATCAATAAACAACAACACAATAATCTTCTTCATCCGAAGCTTGGCAGGCAATTTAAAAAACCACACATACAACCGTTTATGACACACTCCAAATTCAAGGTTACATCAAAGAAAAGTCTTAGAAATGTGTTTTTAAATGTATTCAAGATGAATATGGGTAAAGTCTTGATAGGTATTGTAGTAGGTAACTTTTCTCACTAACAATTAACAAGGCTTGTAACATCAAAGGCAGAGAAAAGACCAGAGGCTTATTTTCAAGTCGGAAAGTGGGTGAACTGACTGAACTCAACCGATAGTTAGCCAACTGAACTATAAAGTGCATTAAAAAAGTATTTAGATGAGTTAACAGGAATAAATCAAGATTTCATTTAATCAGTTTTGCCTCCATACACTTAAAGCTGATATCCAGAGTTTCTGAGAAATCTATGTTTATGTATGATTCTTTAGAAATGCGTGAAAAAAGACTAACTAGACCTTTACTATGGTCTATTGCCGGTGGTCGTTTAATGTAAAAATGTACAAACTCAAAAACAAGAGAAACCAAAACTGGACAGGTGGAGTGGGAGGATGACACGACAGCGGAAGTAATTACCTTTTTTTGTCTTTAAATAGAATTACCTAATTCTTGCTTCTGATCATCAGAGTGTGATTTTCACAACATATTCAGCACCACATTTCTGCTTTTTTTTTTCATTTGTGTGAAGTTAGCTGATTTCCTGCACAAGCTTCTGTTGTGGTTTGGACTCATACTTTGCATTACACTCATGACCAATCAGTGAACAATTTGGCCTCCCAAATAGGATTTACATAATCAGGATTTTTGGGTCGATCACCGATCAGTGAGTTAAAAAAAAACCATCAAACTTGTGAAACATAATATTTTTTATTATATTTCACGCATTCACAAGACAAAGCTGGTCCCATTAGATTAATGTAATTACTGAGATCAATCATCAGCTTGATCCGGTTTAATTATGGGAAATCAGAGAGATATTTATCAATCATAACTTTATGTAACTCATAAGAAGAATGAAACAAGATTCAGCAACAGTAAAAACACTGATGGAGTTATTTGTGCTTTTCATGTGCTTTTCTTTTTTTAGAAAATAATTTCATTTTAAGTGAGGAAATAAATTAATTTCGTACAATAACACTAATAGAGTGATCCGCATGCACTGATATATTCCATAAAATATCAGCTCATGAGCTCTTTGAGTCAACAGCTATTGTTGCCTTTTTTTAATGTGTCTATTGTTGATGTATTCAAATGTATTTGTGTTTGTAAGGAACCTGTTTACACTTTAAGTTGGGAATTGTTTTATTTATTTATAGTTTTTTTTATTTATCGTGATGTTTCTCATTATCGTGATAAATACCAAAAATGACCGGGATAATTGTTTAGTCCATATCGTCCATATCGCCCATCCCTACTTATAGTCCATATTCACACACGCACTTCTGTGTCCACCACTGCCCTGAAATGGACAGAAGTCTCCGGTATGAAAGCGAAAGTAAACGGGAGCACATTGCTCTACTTTAGGACTCTCCCTTTTAACACACACACACGCACACACACACACACACACACACACACACACACACACACACACACACACACACACACACACACACACACACACACACACACACACACACACACATACAGACACTAACAGCAGACGCTGACCCTGCTTTCAGAGCGGCAAGGTTTTCACCTTTGTGCCCATATGTGAGTGAAATAAAGCTGTGTCACGTAAAGCAAACAACTCATCGGTGTAAATGAGACGATAAAACAATGCAATGGGAGCATCTACAGAAAGTTTTATCACGACAATGACGTCATCAATAGAATCGGCAAATTAAGACTTTACAGCCTACTCCCAGGTGGCTGTTCTGATTTTTTGTAGCTTACATTCATTATTATTAAAGTACCATATATGTAAACTATAAATTACATCAAATATTTATTTTTATAAATAAGTATACTTAACATAGAACCGAATACTACAATAAATAAAGAATAAATAAAAAAAAATACAAATCTGGTCCAGTTAACGTCACTGATAGATGGACTGCTCCCATCTGTCTGTGCAGTTTGTTGATTCAGTATGATATGAAATGTTTACATGGCTCAGTTTACATTCTGCTTTAAAATGTGTCCAAACCTTTTCTGCTACTCATTTCCCTCACCTTTCTTTTTTGGAGAGTCTGTGTGAATATCCCCAACCTCTCAGGTGTCCCCGTGTCCCTCTTGTTTGTGCAGCAGCACTAAGCTGCACATGTGGATGAAAAATTCCAACAAATCCGCTCGCGATCTAGTTCACATTGGTTATTTTGGTCGTGCACCTGTGCACCACTTATTCAATTCAGTTCAATTCAACTTTATTTATATAGTGTAAATTACAAAAAAGTTATCTCAATGCGTTTAACAAAATATGAAGTTTATAATAAGAAAGAAATAACCCAAAAAGTACTTTTACACTTATGTGTACACCTGCTTATTAATTAATGTATTTTTTTATCATATCTTTTTACGTTCAGGTTTTTTAAACTCTTGTCAAAAATTATGTCATTGTTTAAGTAAATAAATGAATTGTACGCACATTACTTTTAACTGAAAAAAAGAAGTATTTGGACCCATGCACTTAGAACCTTCTCTCTGTAAGGCTGAGTGCTGCTTTGTTTTACGACCATCAAGCAAGATGAAAAGTAGATCTGAAACTCAAAAAAGCCAAAAGGTTTTACATGTTGAAGTCTATTCTCTGACTATATTGTTCTTGCTGACCCCTTCAAGAAAGTTAATAATGATTGTTTGCATCTTGTCCTTAACATCTTGTTGAGTCGTTGTCTGATGAGTCTTGTTTGGTCACAGTGTACTACAGTGAATTGGTATAACAGATAAATAAGAATGCAATAACACCATTTTTGGTTAAAAAAAAAAAAAAAAAACCTTGTGGCTCGTGGCCTTGTAAATTTGACACAGGGAGATAGAAAAGCCTCTTTCTTAATACTCGTCACACGCTGTTTCATCATAAAAGAAAACAGCTTTTCCCTCAAGGTCCAACTTTCTTAGACTGTGGGTAAGAAACAAGTAAATGTAATCCTTTTCTGATGGATGAAGGAGCTAATCTGCTTTTGTCAGTCATTGTTGGCTAACTCATTGTTAGCATAGAGGAAGGTGATAAAGGAAAAATAACTAGAAGCAAGAGTGGTTCGTGTAACTTTTCTATATTTCACTTCTTTATGCTGTTGCTGTATTCCTAAATTTATCCTCAACTCAGCCCCCCATCCCTCCATCCTGGTCTTATGCCTCTTTTCCTCTTGAAATGAAAGACACTGATTCCCTGTTTCTTGAAGTTACTGTGTTTGGTACAAATGAGTTTGTTTTGTTTTGATGCCTTTTCTTTAATCAGAGTCCAGTGAAGGGGAACACCACCTTCCCAATATGTCGCTCGCCTGCCAGACTGTTGGTGTCAAATAGAGATGTTGGTATTCACACAACCGGATTTGCTGATATAGAATGAATTATAAAGTGAAGCGTGCACAAAGAACTTCTCCTTCGGTGTGTCATGTTGGGCCTTGGGGTGCGAGAGATGACAGTTTGGTCTACTCAGGACAGGGATGAGTTCATAGCCTAAAGGCTGAGAATGACACCAGTAGCTGTAACGTTTTACTAACTTTGTTCTTGACATTACTTAGTTGAGGTCCTTGGAGGAGAGATGACCCTTAATCTCTGCCACCAGTATTGCTGACTCCACATCATCTGCAGATAAATCAAGCCCCCCACCCCCTACTGTCAACCCATGACATATAGCATTACATTCATCATATTCATCACCTGCCTCACGCATTATTTCTTTCACGCAATCAATCTAGAAGAAACTGACAGGATAAAATCATCATTTATCTCCCACCTTTTTGATAGCTGGTCCCTGACTTTTTTCTTTGGCCAACCAATAGATTACTTTATGGCATTGATGTCCAATATGTTGATCCAAATTGACCGTACGATTGCACAAACATTGAGTGTCAATTGCATTTGTGGGCTATGAGACTTAATAAACGAATGAGAACAGCACAGATAAAGGATACCATCTTACCAATTGAGTTTCTCAGCATTAATATGCCAACCTGTTCATTGGCAAACTCTAATAAACAGAAGAGAATCCACTGTCAGCCAAGCCGACCCGGTACACTGACTAACGCAGGGTCTTCAGACCAAACATCCTACATTTGTAGGTAAGCTTTTTGGCAAATAAAGTCTTCTAAATAAAAGAGTGGGAAGCAAATATTTAAATGCTTAGTGTGGCACCGACATAGAGCACCACGTCATATGACAATCCGATTCAATTGAGTCAACTCCTCCTACTCTTTCAAACTTCATAGCATCTTTATATATTAAGCTGCAACTATGCTAAACTTTGTTAGTCAATCCCTCAGTAAACCGGATTGTTTGAGTCTTATTTTTTTTGTTTAATTCTGCAATTGGATGAGGTCTACTAACTTTACACTAGGGGTGTCCCAATCCCAATTTTGATATCGGATATCGGTTTGATATCAGCCAGAAAACGAATATTGGATTTGCATCAAAAAAATCACCGATATAAGAATATAAGACTTTTCCGCTCCAGCACTTCTATCTATAGGTGACTGTGGTTCACACTTCAACAAAGTAATCTTTGTAACGTCACTTGATCGAGCCTTTTCTAACATTCCACACTACAAAATAAGTAATAAAAGTATGTATGATTAGTGCTGATATCATATCGGATCAATATCGGTATCGGCTGATATGCAATGCTGCAATATCTGTATCATATCGGAAGTGAAAAAGTTGTATCGGTACACCATTCATCAGGCATTGATTAGGATTGATTAATTACAAAAGTTCGACTCTTCAACACGGGTTTTTCATGAACTGACCAAATGTCATAAAAATATAATTTTTTTATGGTTTTCCTTTTGTAAAACATGTTGATTATTTGATTTTCCATGCTCATGTTTTCTTTGGTTATAGACACTCTTTGAAGTGGTCAGTTGGACCCTAAGAGTAAAAGTTGTCATTTACCTTTACCAAATGTGTCCTTTACTCTCAAACAATATGTAATGTTAGAACTCATATATACAGTATATAGTATTTATTGTAAGGCTTCTAAAAAGCCTTTAATAGTCAGATGTAAGTTGTGTATCAAATTATCATTAAATTCACTACTAGTTAAAACTCCCTTGTTTTTGTCAGAAATACTTCATCACCAAAAACACTCTACCCAAAACGAATGTGTGCTCTTAAGTTACTTGTTTTTGGATCAGTGATGCATAAGAAAATGTTAATAAAGATATTAATAAGTAAAACAAAAGGCTTAACCCTGTAGACCTAAATACAGAAGCTAAGGGTTGTTTTTATACCAACCCTTATTATCTATCTCAGTCATTCCATTTTCTTCTGTATATGTAGCAATTGCACCCAGTGACACTGATTATTCTCCCACCATGGCTTCAAACATGTACCTCCATCTTTCTATTCTCTTTTCACAGTGCTCAGATACTGTGTGCACATGGTGTTTGATAGTAGGAGATGTTCTGTACCTGAGTTTTCTCATGTATGCTTTGTTGTAGCCAAGATTTGTGGCCAACAATATTCTTGCCCATTAAGAGTAAAAGTAAAGTTATCTTTTCCTTTGAAATGTGCATTGATTACAAATCACAAAAAGAGAGCAGACAGAAAAACGTGACATTAAAAAAAAAGGTTTTAGATTCCCAGTCAATAGTGCTTTATTACTAAAGCTTTGATATCAATTCAAATCAGGACTCTGTTTTGTATTCAGTCTTATTTTTAAAGGTTTCAGTAAGAGAGCCAATGCAGACAAATGACTCACGTCAAAATAGAATAACAGAGTCAAAGAGAAACTGCAGTCAATTTAGGGGCTGAGGCACTTTATTTAGCATCTTTCGAGTTTATATAAAATCTGAAAGATGGGCTGTTATTTAGATTTACCAAACCGCTCATCTGCAGCTGGACCTGAGAAAAGAATTTGAAATGCTTTTGGGGTTTTTATAATGCTGAACTTCAGCTGTCGGTAATTGCATTGGGAAAAAAACCTTTTTCCTGTCTGAATGTGGCTTTAAAGGCTTCAACATGTGGCTTCCAAATGATCTCATTGAGAGCATTCTTTAAACAATGCAGGACATTTCACATTATGCATTCACCACTTATGAATACATAACGCTATTAGAAGTGATTGTGAAGTGCCCCGGCTACGGTAAACACTCCTCCCCACTGCGCAAATGAGTGGCAATGTCAGCAAAACAGAATCCACTTCATCTAATGCTAATGCCACTGCTCTGCCCTTGGTGGCTTTCTAATGTCTGTATTTTGGGTTTTATTGTGTCCTGTTAGACATAGGTGATGTGCTGAATGAATACCTCAAATGAGAGAAATAAAAAAGGGCAACCAGGGATTTGCTGTGAGACTATTGCTGCCACTTTAACTATATTTATTTATTTATTTTAAATTTTATTAGGAAAGTGGAAAAATCAAATAAATAGTAAATAATATCTGTTTTTTTTCCAAATCTAATTTAATTGTAATGTTGAGCTGTGATAACAATAGGTTTACGTGTTTAGAAACCAGATTAACTGTTACTATTACTCCATAAATCCTACACTAATGTCATTGCAGTTACTATTACAAAAGTTACTAACCCCACAGTGATGTAATAGTGTAAGAATACTGACAAAACTGAAACTAAATGGTTAATGGTGTGACGGGAAATATTCCATAATAAATGGGATAAATCTTTCTGGTTTAGTTAGTTTTATGTCATGCTATTTTTCACCCATCTCCATCTGTTCTAAGAACCACAGAAACATAGTATTTGAGGTTTATTTTCACAAATTTGCTTGTTTTTCGGAGTTTTAGCCTCTGAAAAGTCACTTTCTGAGCAACTTTACACAAACAGGCTGATTTGTGGCCTACTGATGAGTGGGCATGTCTATAGACGAGACACTGACTTCCTCCTCCCCGCACAATGACGTAGGGCCAGACAGAGCGTGGGGGCGGGGCGTCCGCCGGTACATACATCGACTGTAAAAAATGCATACATAGCACTGCATGAAGGATGCTGAAATGCTCACCTTTGTGGGCGTGTCTTTTTACATGTCAATCACGGCACAGAGCTTCCTGGAGGCGCGGCTTCTCCAGCTCAGTGTTGCGTCAAATTCGTCATTAAAGTGGGAACGCGTCATCAAATTGGAGCGAGGTGTTTGGGCTCACCCTGCAGTAAGAAAGGAGCAAATCACCCTCTAACTAACGATTGAGGGAATCAATGAAAAAAACACTTTGGGCATGTGTATGAAGCCCTAATAGCACTTTTATCATGTTTAAAGCACAGAAAAAGCCAATTAGCCTTAAATGGGCCCTTTAAAGTTCCTGCTTGATGTTTAAACAAACCCATATTTGAGATTTGAAAGTGGTAATTTTGTGTTTTAAAATGCCTTGCTTTTGGCATCTGTTTGCAATAGTTTGGTGTGTGTGTTTGTGCGTGTGTGTGTGTGTGTGCGTGTGTGTGTGTGTGTGTGTGTGTGTGTGTGTGTGTGTGTGTGTGTGTGTGTGTGTGTGTGTGTGTGTGTGTGATTGGTCATTCAGCCTGCTTTTGTTTCCCATTATTTCGATCAAAGAGACAATAACACATATCATGGCATGCCAACCTGACATAACTGAGTCAATTTTTGTTAATATCAGTCAATTATGAACCGAGATAATCATTTTTGAAATTTTGCCTGTGATGAGAAATAGGGGTTATTTGATTTCTTGAGACTGATCCAGAATCAGTATATTGATCTAGATCCATGAACTCTAAAGTTGTTTGGAATCTTCCAATGGCGTATCTTTGAATAACATTTTGTCCAGAGATGTTAAGTACTTTTGATGTAATCCTGCGAACACACAAACAAACAAATAAATAAACGTCTGTGAAAATATTACCTACTTAGCAGAGGTGTCGTGCAGCTGATGATGGCAGTTCCTGATCTGTGGTTCACAGCTCAACTAGTCTGGGACACTCTGATGTTCTATCTCTCTATCCTGTTCTGTTGGACGTTCTGTCCACTAACCCCAACCAGTCGCAGCAGAAGGCTGCCACCTCTGAACCTGGTTCTGCTGGAGATTTCGTTCTTATTATGAATTTTATATTTTGATAAGCGCATTGAGATGACTTTGTTGTAAATTCCACTATACAAATAAAGTTGAATTGAATAAAGAATTTGGCTGGATATAGATTTTTCCTTTACTGTAAAGCCTGTAGTTTAAAATTGAAAGATTAATGGAATCGCAGTGAAACAAATGTGGTGAATGAATGTGTAAAAAGACAAGCCCTAGACTTTGAGGATTGATCAAAATGCAAGTGAACACTGCATCCATTCATCAGCGTTATATCCATAAAACTGACAAAGCACCCTTCTGCATTTAAACTCATATAGAGATGAGAAGTGACAAAGTGACACATGAGAATGTTCACACTCTCACACAGCCAGTGGGCTCAGCTGAATATCTGTCTTAACATGGATTGTGTTAGGGAGAGGATGCACCTTGACAAGTGTAAACAAGCAAGCTAAAAATACCGGCAGTCTTAAAAAAAAAAAAAAAAAAAACAGGAGCGGAGAAAAAAGGAGTGGAAAGGACATGTGCTTTTAAACATGACTGTGTTATGTTTTGTTTTATCTCCACACTTTATGTGGATGTCTGCCTCGCTCCCTTCAACACATATGAATGCATTCAGGGTTTTAACTGTGTGAGCTGCTGTGTTTATGTATGTGCATCCAAGCTCTGCATGAGAATGAATATATGAATACAATTCCACCTAGAAATGAGGTCTGATTACTCACTCTGTCGGTCCTCAAGGTCACTTAAAGAACAAAGAGTGCCTTCCATAACCCTACACAAGTACAAGTACTCACCTATGCATAGTACATGGAGAAATGGTCGGCGTGATGCAGCCTCTCGTTTCATTGTAACCACTTGAAAAGCTCCAGGTCCTTCCAAGATAATGCTGCACATTCATTTTCTTCATTTGAGGTGGATGGAATTTCTGTCAGCAGTACACTAATCTGTGTGTGGAGCATTTTTGACTAAGTAGTCCAAATAACATAGGCTAAAGAAGCTGTGAGACCAACATTATATAGCTCACCTTTTACCTTTAAGATGCTTTTCTTATTCTGATTACTTCTATTTCCTCCCCTTTTACGCCTTTTAACCATGTTAGAAGCTCTCGCTCCCATCATGCGATGCTACATTATCAAAGTCGACCACCCGCAGTTTGTTAATCACGCCGACGGAGGTGTGAAATGGAGTGTTCACACTCGCCAATGTGGCACACTAGCTCCTGGAGTGCTTTATAGTTTAGTTACGGTCTGCCATTTTGAAAAGTGTAGGTGATTTCAGTCTTTGATGCACAAACTATTCTGTTAAATCAGAGACTATTAACTTATCTTTGAGACTTTCATTACCTACAATTTCAGAATCGGAGGACAAACTTAGCTTTAAAGTATATTTAACATTTACCAGAGCAATGGGGCTCTAGTTTTTGGCATGCAACAAGAATGTGTCCGTAAAAATAGCTTTTGGCCGATAGATAAATAAAAAGACTACGAGAGTTTCTTCTCATTCCAATCGACAAAGGAGCCAAAATAGGCTGTACTGTGGTAATGTTGAACTATTGAGTGCTTTCACCCGCTGAGTTGGCAGTCCTTTGCTTCTGCCTTCACAGAATAATCACACACACAAGCCTCAGCTACAATGTTGTGCCTGCAGTGTTCAGAATAAAAGGAATAAACTTGCTGTCAGTAGGAAAAATTGAACAGATGACAAAGATGACTGGCCTTGAGAAGAGCTGCCAATTGTGCTCAGTTAAGAACAAAACAATACGGTCAATTCCATTTTAACTACCAGCTGGCACTGTTTTTTTATCACTTGGAACCCAACACTATAAGCTTTGGATAATTACATAATCATTTCTTAGCTCCCCAATCTTGACATCTGTGACTACAGGCTTTCTTTCCCTAAGCAATAGTTTTTCATCTCTTAATATCCTCAAACGGATAAGCCTTGTTTGTAAATAAGTAGGTGTGTTTTAAGTTTTCTTTTGAGAAATTTCTGCTGCAGTATATCATGATTATAATTCCCTTTAGCAGACACTTTTATCCAAAGTGATGTACAATACAAGCAGTTAGAGTGAAGGGACTTGCTCATCATCTCACAGTTGGATTCAAGTCAATGACCCTCTGAATACATGCTCGCTTCCTTAATCGTTACGCCTTCACTGTTTGATTATAGGTTATGCAAACTTACAGTAATTAAGGCATGTTTGTTCTGTCTTTATAACATTTTTACTTAATGTGTTTAATCCTTATTTGGACCTTTGCTAGATGTCTGTCCATCTTTGCTAACCTCGTCTGAAAAATAATGAGGTAAACACTTTTAATGAAATGTAATTATTAATGGCTAACTGTGTATACTCAGTTTTAATAATGGTTAGAATACACAGTATATACATCTGATTAGAATCAAATGCCTTCATAATTATTCATGATCTCATTCATTGTTCATGTTAATGCCACATGGCTTTTCCGCCCATTGTTGTAAGTTTTTTCTTCATCTTTTAAAAAAAAACAATTGATGAACCATGACAAACTTGACTCTAAAGGACAGATTCGCTAAGATTTAGGGGTATTAAAATGTGTGCAAACATCACTCCACGCGCTAATAAAGGGTACAAATCCCAGGAATCAGGACTGGGTGTGTTCATCGTGTCACGACGAGCACACAATCCATTTAGTGCGTTTGAATATGTAATGTAGGCGGATCTCATAAGGGAGGGGGAAATGCAAATAAATTAATGCATTGGATGCAATACAATAAATCAAACCTGGAACTGTTTGCGGGGACTGTTTCTGTGCTAAAAATAGTACGACCGACCAAAAGGCAGGTGCAAACTCACACACAGAGATCATGGCTGCAGTAAATGTTGAAACAAAACAGCGGAGATGTAAAAAATGCTGTAAACCTTTCTAGTATAAGGAAATAATTCACATAAAACAATAGGCAAAATTAACAGCCTCTGAATGAGAAAATGCAAAGTAAAGTGTGTGTGAGGGAGAGAACCAGCGGAAGCCTCAGGCAGCGCATGTGGATGTTGCTCCATGACGCACCACTCCAGTGAGCTCCTGTGTCTTCATCTCCATGTTTTGACCATCAAACTGTCTCGTTGATGGCAAGGAGCATCAGGCCAGAATCCGCTGATCAGTTGTGCAATTTACGCAGCGATGGAACAATGTTCACATCTGAGTGTGCGTGACACAGCAATATTAGTAAATTCCCCACCCTTTATTTCAGATCTTAGTGAATCTGCCCCTTGGTGCTTTGAGGAGGGACACCATCAAAAGAAAAAGGCATTGGTAAAAAAAAACAACAAACAAAAAAAAAAAAAAAACACACATAAGGATGTTATAGTACATTTTAAAGTAAAAAGTTATCTGTAGAAATGGAAATTGGCAAAGAAATTATCTAATTATCTAAAATCTAATCTCTAAGCAAGGACTACATGTAAAAATGTCATACATTTTGCTTTCATATACGTTTGTTTCAGTGAAGTCCTTCCTGCAGGGTGTCTAACTCATTATTTCACATGTACTGTGGATTTTTCTTGCAAGGGTGTTGGGTTTGAAAAGGATGGTCTTAATTTTTTGGTCAATATTCACAAAGCTCTTTAATAATGTGCCAGAGTGTGTGTGTTCAGACTCACTCCACAGTGCAGCGTTGGCAATCTCAAGGTGTCAAAGGAGTTGGCGTGCCTTGGAGAGGTAGCTTGCATGTGATTGGGATTTCTCTGCACGGATGCTGGGTTGTCAACACATTCGCGTGCTGCGCTCTATCAACACTGCAAGGTTAAGAGTGCAGCAGTCGGGTTCAGAATGATTTCAGAGGAGGAATGCAGCCTTGAAGTATCCTTAATGTCAGATTTAACATTGCATCTTAGCTGCATTTGTTTAAAGTTGATTTTAAGTGACTGAACATATGATGAGCACATCAAAAGTAGTTTAACAACATACAGAATACACTGTGTTTTCACCTTGTTTATTTCTTTAGAAAGAACTAAAGCTGTTTTTTTTTGTCTGATAAGCTTTAGTAGATCCAGTCATTTGGACTGTCATGTATTGAAATGTTTCTTGCCTCTATTTACCTATGGGTACATCATAATACTGATGGTTTAAAACCTTTATTTAATTACCCTAAGAAACAGGAATTACTGAAGAATGCCAATGTAAATTGAGAAAAAAGCTACCGGGGTGACAGAACGACTAATAGGTAGCATCACAAACCTGCACTGCATGCCTCAGACTACATACATTTTAACAACCTCATTTATTTTGGTCATTTTATTGGGACATTTTTTTATAATTTGGCTAGAAGCTAGAAGCCAAAAAACGTATTTGTCATTTGTCAGGAATAGTTTTTTTTTTTTCTTCTTTGACCATTTAATGTCAGTTTTACTTGTTTGGTTTCTTGTTTACCAGCATAAAAAGTGGGTGGACGCACCATGAGAAAACCAGGAACAATTGGGCATGAATGAAACGGAGAAATAGGACAAAAACCTTCATTTTCTGAGAAAATAGTGATTTGCAAAATAAGCCAGTTGAAGTTGAAAATGAAGCACTCCATGCTTCAAATAACCATATCAGAGGTTTTGAAATGGTAAACTTTGTTTAGAGCGACATCTGTGTTCAGGGGTGTGGAATTCCAACATTACCATAATGGCTTTCTTTGGTTGGTTTGGGCCAAATTACTACATATTGAAGTAAAACATATGGCGACTTAAGCATCTATTCTGATTACGAGTCCAACAAACGCTGCTTCTGGAGTGTGTTTTTATCGCAACAGAGTAAATCATACCAATAGCCTGCTGTTTGAAACACTTATCAGAGTCACTCGTTGCAGACACACAGACCACAGAAATAATCAATTTAAGTCGTATTACATTGTTTTTTTCCTACCTCTGCATCGCATTAAGTCAAACAAGTGGAGAACACGTCAGCTCATCCAATAAAGGCGATACAAATATTATTTCAAATATTATTGTGTGTGAGGCCATTGGAAAGCTTATAATCCACACTTTCAGAATCTGTAAATATCTCAAAATGGACCCTGGCCAACATGTTCCTAGTCCCTTCATAACTTGTCACATTTTTCCATCGAATGGTTAAGTGGTATTCTGTGAGGGACCATGGTTTACGTGTTAGAGGGGTCGTCTTCTAATTGAGTGATTTTGGTTTAATCTTAAGGCTCTACCTGTTCATGTGTCTAAGTGTCCTTGGACTGACATTAAACTCTAAATTGCTTCCTGTCACCATTCTTGTGAAATTGTGAGTTAAATAGATGAATGTGCCTGATATTGTAAAGCGCTTTGGGATTACTATGCATTAGTACCTGTACATCAACTAGCATAATGATTGGCTGGATCGCATGAGCTCTAATAATACATTTAGCTGAATTGAATAAAGTGAGCATTGTTTCATTGCTGGTTTGTATTTGCTAAAGTGGGGTGTAAGGATTGTTCGTAACAATGTACTTAATTTTTACTACAAAGGTGTGCTCTGTTCTAAAACTACTTTCTATTTCATTACATCAGAAACTTAACGGCACACTGTGTAATTTTTGGCCACTAGGAGCGCTAGACCTGTAACTTTCACGTCAAACGCCCCAAGTGGCCACAAGTGCTGCAGCACTGTCGCAAAAACAGTCAGGCCAGCCTCCCTCCTCTCCCCCCCACTCCCTGGCGTCGGCATCCTTCGCCGGGGTCGGCGCGGCGGCCGGGGTAAGGGCGGACAGGGGATGGTCCGGGTCTCTGCGCCGTCTTTTTAGCCTCCTCAGAAGCAGTTTTAAATTTTTTGCTTGCCTCGGCCATGACCAGGAGTCAAACAGGGGGAAAAATACTAGCAAAAGCCTTAGCCCATTGAATATATCTGAGCCTGTGGTCACGTGACTGTTGTAAAGTGAAACGTTTTCCAGGCATTCTCCAGGTCATATGACCTGGCCAAAGACGGTCCGTCTCTCCAAACTTACATGGACAGTACAGTGTTTCAAGAGGGAAGCCCCGCTTGGAGCATTGATTAGTTGGTGTCAATAACACCAACTAATAATAATAATAATAATAATAATAATAATAATAATAATAATAATAATAAGGTGCAGCTCGCATGATAATGACTTAAATTATACAATTACAGTTTTAATAACTCTGTAGGGCCCATCCTGCTGAGAACAGGATATCAGTATTTTCCAAGATGTGGCAGGATGCCATGGGTGCTAATAAAGTTATACTGTAGGAATGAGGTCAAACTGTTGATCCCATTACCCTTCATGGGGAAAGTGACAGTGATGACTGGCCCCAGTGGCCTGATGGGAATCAAAGCAATGAAGGAGCCTGTGAACTTCCTGTTAATAGTGCCTTAAATCCCTTTATGATGTACATTATTTAACAAGCATTCATCTTGAGTAATTTTCACCTCTTAATTCACATCATTCTTGGTGTTTGATGTCCTTGACATTGAACTCATCTTCTTCCCACTGTAGATTCTAAGTGGAATTTCTCCACACCCTGATTATTAACACGATTGTAGTGATGAATCACAGCGTCCTTATCCACAGCTGACCCGGAAAATTGTGAATGTCAATGGTTTGGTCAGGGCTTTTGGGGACTGCATTCTAGATCAGTTATCTTTGTCCGTCCTCTTACAAGGTTTTGTTAACCCATTACCAAATGTCACTAATTACATCATTTCTCAAAAAACGTCCATCTATTTTTCATTACTGTCTTTAAAAAGAAAGGTGGATTACAACAACTTCCTGACGTGCCCATTTATCCAGCGTCTCATCAGTGCTCTGACAAGGAGTCCACATTACAGGAGCACCACAAGGAGGTGCAGCTTTAATACGACAGCTGATAAGGACAGTGAGTGAATGCAACCTACATGAACCTCCTCAACCTGAGTATCCCTATCTTCTTTCTCCCTTTTCTTCCCTTCTCCTCATCCATTTCCCTGTTTGGAATTGCAAATCAGCCCACGTGTTTCTTTTTTACAGCCAAGGTGAAGGCGATAAGAAAAAAAAAGGTGTTGGACATATCAGCAATCTGAGCATGTTGTTCATTTGAATTTCTTTATTTATTTATTTTTTGCTGTGATTCATCTTCCTGCCGTTGCCAGAATCTATGTTTTCTTGTTTATATGGGGCGATTGTTCTCTTAAAAACATGATAAAGATAGATGGCTCATTGTGTCTGTGATCTGACTCAGATATTCAAGCTTGCACACAAGAGATTTGGTTTCCAACCTCTGAATGCTCACACGTGGGTCTATATAAGAAGGTTAAGACAAACAGATGAAACTTGTTGAAAAAGAGCAGGTGGTGTTTGGGTTTGGCTTGAGTCACTGGGCAATGATAGATGAGCACTGGGTTTCTGCCTGAGAGATGATCTCCAGGAGATCACAGTGCAGTTCAGCCTGAGACTGAGATAGTGGGGCAGCTGTGTTTGCTGGGTGCAGAGATGGTGGAGAAAACAAGACCAACTGAAGGAGGGCACACGTGTAAAAATGGAACATCACCAAAAGAGAGAGAAAATACTGTGAAATGGTTTATCTTAGTATTACAGCACTGGTTGAGGCTCACTTTGGAAGCCAGATTAGGTTTGTTGTATGTAAAATAAATCTTTTGCAGCTATTAAAAGTCTCCCAGCAGTTTAGAAAATCCAAACCTAAACTTTTCAGACCTTTAAATAGCGTACTTTTTTATTTATCATATATTCACACCCACACATACATAAGGCCTTCTCCACCTTATGTGAGTGTTTAATGCTTCTCAGCTTCAGATGCACAAACACAGCTTAAGCCTTTTTTGGCTGTGCCCACCAGGCTACGTCCCAGATTCTGTGCCCTGCCTGATACAAGACAAAGCTTTTCCCGACCACTTGACCCTCAGTGGGTAGCGTCAAATCTGGGAATTCAAAGATAGCTGTGACCGGCACATAATCACCATGGCAACTGCCAAATGGCACATCCCTCCTTGGGCCATGTTCAGAATTACACTAACAAAGAAAGGTCATGTTTTTATCCTTTATTGTCTCAGAAACATTTAAAGCCACAGCAGCAAACCAAACAGCCAGAACACACAGAGTTTTGTTCTTTGTACTGAAATAATGTAATAAGAAACAACATGTTTTTCATGATTTCATTCTCTCTCTGTCTCACACACACACACACACACACACACACACACACACACACACACACACACACACACACACACACATACACTTTACTATAATAAAGCGAGTGACCTCTCAGTGGCCTCTCCAGAGTTAAGTGCATTGTATAATCAAGCAGCTTTTGTTGGAGATTTACAACATCTAAGCAGAGTTTTTTTCCCCATCACAATAATTATCGTCTAAATCCACACGAACAGCGGCACTATTCTAATAAGGTTGCTTTCAAACTGATCCTTGGCAATAAACCCACATCCACCCACAGAAACATGAAGTGCAGACAGCGGATACTCAGAGTAGTAGAAGATGCTTAAGAAAAATGTCTTTGTACTGACTGACTTTGTTTTGTGTGTGTTTTTTAATGTTTTTTTTTTTTTTTTTTTTTATTTTAATTGAAGAGTCAACTGTTCTTTGTCAAAAGGATTCATTATCATTTTGAAGCACAGATATGTTTAAGTGTGGGGTGTATGTCTGTGTTTAGTATGTTAATACTTAAAATCTGAGTTTCTGTGATTTATTTCCTTTTATTTTCCTCCCCGTTGCCCACAAATCATGAAGTAATAAAAATAAAATGTAAATGTCTGACTTAAAAACAAGCACTTTGAAATTAAATATGCAATGTGTTGACTTGTATATGAACTTTACGTATTATAGATAAACAAATGTGCTTCATATACCCCTTTATGTCTCCATTTAGGCTGTTTTATCATGTAGGAATTAGGACTGGGATATGTATCGAAATTCACGATTTGTTGAGTTTTTTATTTTGGAAATATAGAAAACTACAATATTGCAGATATATTTTTTGAGCGGCTATAACAAAAGTAATGTACCCCTGGGATAAATAAAGTAATTCTGATTCTGAAAAGGACAAAAATGTGGAACAAAAAGAGGCAAAATATAAGTGAAACTTACTGTTTCACTTATATTTATATAAGAATATATATGTTCACAAACTGTATATTTATTGGAAAAGAATAGTACTTTTTGGGCAAAATGTAGCTTATTTGAAGCAAATGGCAAAAAAAAACAAATTGACACAAATTGGATGAAAAAGTGAAAAAACAAATCAGGGGGAAAGGATATTTACTGAGCTAAAATCCAAACACTCAGAAATACTGTCACAGCTCGTGGAAATAACAATAAAAATGTATTGGGATGTTTGTAATAATAATAATAATAATAATAATAATAATAATAATAATAATAACAATAATAAACTAAAACAGACAGTTTGAATTAATACAATTGCATTATTATTAAAGATTATTAGAGACACATCTTCCCTTAATATTATTTGGGGAATTTTTAGGCTAAAGTGTACAAATTCTCAACTTAGTTATATAGCAAGACTCATTGTATTCAGTCAAACTCAATACATGCATAATAGTTTATAGAGTTTTGTTTACAACCTTGTCTTTGCTGGTTTGGAGGTGGTCACCATGGTGTGTGTGTGTGTGTGTGAGAGAGAGAGAGAGAGAGACAGAATTAAATATATCTATGGTCTAAACAGTATATTTCATTAAACACTAACTTAGACATCCACTTCCCATTCAAGATAAGCATCTTTAATGTATTGAAACAGCATATGAAACTTTTAATTGGTGACTCTCTTTCATTTAGGCTGCTGCACCTTGTTTTAATTTTTGAAACGATACAATGTGCAGATATACTGTATCTTTTCGTAAGTTGTGTGCTTTAGCATATTGTATGGTGGTCGGCCACTGTGACCAAAAATGCCAGGGCCATTTTTTGGTTCCAGTCCAGCCCTGGTTTACACTCTATCTTCAACTTTATTTGGGACTATATAGTAGTTTCTTGAAATCAACTAGGTAGAAGTAGCCCCGTGTAAGATTGACTACTTTGGGATTTGGTAAAGCTGTCTGAGGTCTAGCTGGTTAAAGTGATCGCTCGTCTGCAGGTGTAAGCATTCAGCATTGAAATGGAAAAAATCCTCATCTAAATTCTGAGATTCAAAGATTACATTTAAACATTTGCTGATAAAATGAATACACTGTTAGCCTGCATTTTAGAGAATAGTTTTTTCCTTGTCTTCCATGAGAACACACATTTTTTTAGGTCTACAAAGAGTAAGGCAGTGCTTATTATGCATTCATTTGCATCACGATGTGGTTTGTCTTGCAAAGATGTACAGTCACGCTCCTGGGTGTCCTGTTGGTTAGACGCAGTAAACATTATCTAAGTTGATCACACCCTTTTTCTTATTATTTAAAATATTGCAGAACTGGAGCACATATGCTACAATATATTGTATCAAAAGAGAAGCAACAGCTGGGATAAAAAAACAAAACCTGATCTTGTTGTTCACCAATTTTAAGTAAGCATTGTCTGCCATGATGGGTTACAGAAGCCATTAATGTAAGATATGTGTTAATATTAAGGCAAGGCAAGGCAAATTTATTTGTATAGCGCATTTCATACACAAGGCAACTCAATGTGCTTTACATGATAAAACATTCAATTGTTTAAAATCAATAAGAACATTTAAAATCATCAGTAAAAACAATTAAAATCATCAACAAACACATTACATCAACAACATGACCAAAAATCTCTCTCTCAATCATACGCAGTAGAGAAAAAAAGTGCCTTTAACTTTGATTTAAAAATGTTCACATTAGATACTGATTTCAACTCTGACGCAGTTTGTTCCACTTCTTTGCAGCATAACAACTAAAAGCAGCATCACCATGTTTACTGTGAGCTCTGGGCTCCACTATCTGACCTGTGTCCATAGATCTGAGAAACCTGCTGGGTTCATACCTGACTAACATGTCACTGATGTATTCTGGACCAAACCCATTCACAGATTTATACACCAGCAGCAGAAGGGGTCCAAGAACAGAGCCCTGAGGAACCCCACAGGACATTGGTAATCTGTCAGATTCAAAGTTTCCAATGCTTACAAAATAACTTCGCTCCTCCAAGTAGGACTTAAACCATTGCATTAGTTTTTACTTTGGTTGAAGACCACCTTCTCAATGATCTTGGTCATGAATGGAAGGTTGCTGATTGGTCTATAGTTAGCCAGTATAGAGGCATCCAGTGTTCTCTTTTTTAACAGAGGTTTCACAGCAGGTACTTTCAGGGATTTTGGTACGGTGCCTGATTGGAATGAGCAGTTAATTATCTGACACAAATCAGTGACAATTGACTTTACAACAGTTTTAAACAAGTTTGAGGGTATTGTGTCAAGGCAACACATTGATGGATTCAGCTGCTGAACAGTGTCCTCTATTGTTTTTGGGTTCACTGTAATAAACTCTAACATTGTAGTTGACTCATCCCTCAGTGGTTGAAGCTGTTCAAGCTTTTTGTTATTTTGCTGGTTTGTTCTGATGTTTGACCTTATCGATTGTATTTTTTCATTGAAATATACAGCAAATTCATTGCATTTCAATTCAGGGGCTATCTGATCTGGGGGGGTTGTGAGCTTTTCAATTACAGAAAACAACGTGCGAGACTTGTTGACATTTTTGGCAATAATTACAAGGGTAAATAAGGGTGTAACGATTCATCCATTAGATGAATTTGAATTCCTACGATCAAACTACATCAATCTGTGCTCAGCAAGTTGGCCTTCTGGATGACACTAATTGATCTAAAATGGTTTAAAAAGGTAATCAGTTGTTGTTGTTTTTTTTTTTTTTTCTGATACAAGGAAATGACACTAGAAGTCCCATTGAGGGGTCATTTGATCTTTATACCTATAAAGCCCACAGAAGGGTCAAACAAGGCACCACAGGAGGCAGAGCCACTTTTTTTCAGTTCTTGCTGAGGTTTATTGATGAGGAGTGTGTGACATGAGAAATATACAAAAGAACAACTGAGATTTGTTTTTGTTTGCTTTTGTCATAGTTTAGGAAAACAGGAAAATAGTACAAAATACAAATAATAAAACAAATATTTACAATTTAAAAAAAAGTATGCATTATTAGGTGTGTGTGTGTGTGTGTGTGTGTGTGTGTGTGTGTGTGTGTGTGTGTGTGTGTGTGTCATTTCAGCTCTCACTCCCTCACTCAGCACTAATCGGTACATACCTGGCACTGCCATGGTATGTTCTTTCTACATTTGTCACATGTGTATTTGTAGTCAACACATCGTACAGAGGCACAATTTTTTTTGCATCGACGGTTGACCTGACACTGAGCCCTTTTCCCAGGACCAGGTGTGGGAGGTTGTTGAAGAAGCAGTTGCTCCTTGCATGCCTTCTTCGCACCCACATGAGAGTTAGACAACTCTGTTGCAAGCTCCAACAGGAAGTCTATCCATCGCTCCTGCCTCCTGGTGCATGTTTGATAAAGCACATACTGTATGCATTCAGTGCTGCCATGTCAATCATGTTGTAGAACACTGCGACTGGCCATCGCCATGTTCCTGTGCGCACACTGTACTCCCGCACCATCTGGTCCATCACATCTTCGCCGCACTTTGTGTTGTATTGGGTGATGGTGTTTGGCTTCATTTTGGTGGTATCCTCAGTCTCAACCATGCTGTGCATGCTGCTGAGAACGTAGACGGTCTTCTTCCGTTTGGTCAGCGTGGCACCAGTGGTTGAAAACACCTAATAAATAAGATAAATTGTTTTTTTCACAGCACACACAATGACACACAGGTGTTAATGAAAAAAAGACCTGCAACATACCTGAGTGGTGAATTCAATGCGGTCCATTTGTCTAGTTGACAGAGGAATTTCCTTGCAAATCTTGTTTACTGTGCCAAGGATGGTAGTTTTCAGGCTAAGCAGTCGTTGTGCAAGTGACAGCGATGTGAAGAAATTGTCGGTGTTGACAGTTCGGCCCTTGTTCATGAATGGTTCCATCAGCCTCATCACTACACTCTCTGACAGTCTCTCCCCACTAGGACGACTGGGGTCCTTGCCAAGATATGGGAGGCTATTGCAGATGTACTTGGATTTCAAGTCGCAAGCCACCCAAAATTTGATCCCAAACTTTTCAAGGTTTTGTTGCAATGCACTGCAGGAAACAGCAGTGAGTCTTTGACGGGAAGAGCTGTTCATCAATAGTGATGTCGACCAGGGTTGTAGGATGTGATGCAGTTGGTGACAAACAATCCCCACACATCGGAAATTGCACCAAACTTATCGGTCTCCGCTCACTCACTGCGCGTGAACATCGTGTTCAAAGCGTAGGTGTCGCATGATGTCTTGGAAGCAGTTTCGGGACATAGTTTCAATGATCCGTGGGTTTCCCAGGTTTGCTGACCAGCTGAAATGAATTCTCATTTGAGAGCAAGCTATAAGCTATTTCTATAAATATGCAAATTCGGACCATTTCACATCTGGCCGGTGACCCTACATGGCAATGTGAGAAATGGTCAATCGAGTCCTCTGCTTGTTATAAATGAGCGATCCTCTCAAAACCCTGTTTATACGCCTCTTTTTGTGCCACAGTCAGCCAATTGAGCAACAAACAAGTGAAATCTGCATTACAGTTGATGATACTCATATCCAATGTGAGAAGCAGTATTATAGCTAGCCCCTCTGCTTCTTACTCTTGTATTTTCTCTATTTACTTTTATTGTTGATACAGTAGTTTTTTATTTTATTTACTTTTTTTAACAACTGTAAAGTGTTTTTGAAATGTGCTTATAAATAAAATGTATTGTTATTATTCATAGTAAAGCTAGATTTTCGAGTGTGAAAAGCACAGTATGAGTTCTCACTTTGAAAAGGTAAATTTACGAGGTTCACCATTCTCTAACCAGGTCCATGATTATTTTTATTAAGATATTATTTTACAAATTTGAAGAAAGTGCACAAGATGGACAGGCCGATAAGTGAAACAGCATTAGCTTTAGCAGTTAACTCATCCTTTCTACTTTGGAGACCAAATGCTGAAGTACTGAACCAGAGCAAGTGTGAAAAGGCTTGTAGAGTGTGAAAAATTCCTCTCCACCTCCCCTGCTGAGTCCTCCAGCAATGGTCACATTGCTTCATTTACAAATGAAAGGATGCTGATTGTTGGTGTCAGTTTAAGCTGAGGGTCTTCTGACCCATTGCCGGTACTTAGAGGGGATCTGGAAAATCCTGGGACTTCTAGTGATAAAGCATTGGATTTAAGCACGGCAGACTTTATATGCATGTGTTTTTATGAAGAAAGATGTGAATAAAGTCTCTCTGATGTCATGTGCCAGCAGACATCAAAACATAGCATGGAGGAGAAGCGATCGATCAATCCACCTTTGGGGTCCAGTGTGTGGAAACACTTTAACACAGATGGAGATATTCTAAAGCAGGGTTTCTCAACTGGTCTCACTCTGTGACCCACATTTTGCCACAGTCATTAAATCGCGACCCACTTTTTTTTTTTTTTTTTTAGAATTCAACAAACCAAATTTAGTTTTTCAAAAATAGCTGTTGAAAAAACACATATATAATCCTTTTTTGAACATAAATCCATATATTTTCATGTGCATTTCACAGCATGTCTGTCAAAATAAAAGTTTCTTTCCAAATTGAAGACAAATCCAATACGAGAGACATGAAGTATTTACTTATTTTTGACCAGTTGTCCACAACCCACCCAATACAGGCCCACTTTTGGGCCCCAACCCACCAGTTGAGAATCACTGTTCTGAAGGAGTCGCTCGCTGTGTCGACCGTCGATCACCAGGCCCTTCTAGCAGCATTAACTGCTGCAGCAGAAGCGGTGGTAGCGTTAGCTTGTTAGCATTTGCTCTGCTGAAGCCTCATGATAATAACCATGTTAAAAGGAAAAGTAGCAGGTTCAATTACTGCTCATTTAACCTGAACAGATCTTGGTTGCACTTCAATACTTTGATATTAATATTGTATTATTTTTATGTATAAAAAATAAACAGAAGAGCGAGGTAAACCTAATATGGAAAATAAGAGCAGAAAAGCTGTTAATTTAAACTGAAGTGTAATTTGGACTTTATTCAAATAAAATGTGAATACATCCGTTTGTTTATGTCATTTATACACAATTCCCTTAAGAAACAACAGGAATCGAGAAATGCACTGTCCAGTATCCAGGTATTTATTTCAGTCACACTATTTGAATTACTATTTTGGCTAAAAAGTTACTGAATCAATTTCAAGCCACTGAATCATTTTGGATCGAATCGTTCTAAATTAAACAATATCGTCCTTGAATCGAATCAGCAACAATGAACTGTGATTCAAATAATATTGTTGTTCAAATGAATTGTTACACCCATAGAAAATATGTTATTAACAGATGGTCTCGGAGGGTTAGAGGTGGATTCTGGTTCAGATAGTTATTGACTTTGTTGCTTGGGTTATAAAAAACACGTAGCTATGACAGTTCTTGGAAACCCTCATTTGCTCTTGTTCACTTTGAACAGGAAATTTCCCCTTTACAATTTGTCCACCCATTCCGCAAATCAGTTCCTAAATCCAATTAGTTGTTCTATTACCGTGCAAGGAAAAACACCACTGTGCACTGTAGCCTGACAAACGTTTAGCTGTTGTTTGTAACGTGTGAGCTATTGATCAGAGGGTATGAGGGAACACAGAGGGAGAAGCTCGCTGGTGTTGTGAAATCACTGGGAACCACTCGAGAGAGATAAACGTGTTGATAGGCTGGGAGAAAGTTCAGAGAGGAAAAGGAGATCAGAGGGAAGTGCAGAGACAGCCAACATCTGGCCACAGCTGGTGGAAAAAAGCAGGTGAATGGGAGCGATAAAGATGGGATGTCTGGATGAGGGAAGATAAAAGATGTGTTGAAATCCAGGAGGGAAAGATAGATGAAGGAATGTGGAATGGCATGAAGTGAATGTTATGGCCTCAGGTTTAATGTGTTAAAAAAAGCAAATTGAAATTGATGCCAGTTGAGGCTGAAGTAAATGGTGGGATCACTGGTCTGTTGCTGCATGGCTTCAAGACGCCAAAGAGAAAAAAAAAAGATTGATAAACAGTTTGATGGAGGGTGAAAAATAAGAATTAGAGAGTGATAGAGTTAGAGCAGGGGGAGCATGAGTGGGAGATTTGGGTTTGAGAGAAACAAAAGGAGACTGATTTGGGCCAGGCAGACGATCAAAGAGTCGACTGGTTCCACACAAATATCCCATAATCCCTTCTGACACTAGGCTTCACAGCTCAACAAAGCCAAAACAAGTCTTGACAAGAATTAAGCCACATAGAAAACACTCACTGAATGTTCTTTTAGGTACCTGTCCAGATATAGCAAATGTTTACAATGTGTCAACAACATAAAGCAAGTAAATCCATTACACTTTATACAGGACAGAAGCTGGTAAATGTTTTTACCAGCATTAAAAGCCTCAGAGGCCACAAACTGAGACAGCAAGGTAAACACCAAACCCTAGTATGTGCAATACATATTCAAATCAATGCTGTTTTAAACAAGCAATAACATGAGCAAAAGCAATATGCTGCTGCTTTGTTTGGTTCATTCTCCTCCAGAGGTGTAAATATGAAATATGAGCAAGCACATATTGTTGAATTTCCTTCTCGTCTCTTCGTCATCTTTGCTTTTCTTCTTGTTTTGCAAATTCAACATTTCAAAACTTCATCTAATATTACTAGAGCAGAGAGCAGCCATGCTGAATTATTTAGTGGGATGCAAAATCTGGGTGAGGAAAAGTCTGACACACGAATACATGTTCCTGGCTCGTAGATTCCTTGCTCTGGGTGTGGATTTGCTCCCAGTTTTATTTATTTTTCCTCCTGTTAGATAGTGTAACACACACCTTAAAGTGTGACCTGAAAAAAGGAGAGAGCTAGTGCAGTTAAAGGAAGTATTCCCTTTTTACTATAATCACCAACCATCCTCAGTCCTGTCCCAGGGCTGATTGATGATTACTCTCTTCCTCATCTAATCCACAAATACACATCATGCTCTACACACACACACACATACAGTCGTACTGGCCGACACACGCTTAGCTATAAATCAGGACGACACGCTGTTGGTCATTGTCAGGAATGTGTGACATTTTCCATGGGAGAGGTTTTTTATGTGGAGTCCTGCAGGGATTTAATTTGTAGCTTCTCTGTAGGCTGCCAGCAGCTCCTGCGTGCTTTGTGTAAGTCCTTATAGCCAATGTGAGTCCTCGTATGTTGTCCTTTCAGGACATTATGTGTACCATTTATATGAATCCTCCTTGACTTTTTCTATATTCTGCTGTGCTGTTTTTGAAGGACAAATTCTAACAATCATGGCTAAATGCAACAGTAGTACTGAACACACAGTGCTGGACTAATGACTCACCTTAGAGAGCTACAGAAATGGTGATTGTGCAAAGCTGTATGGGTGTCTGCGTCATTAGTGCTCTTCAGATTTGACTTGGACTATCCTGTTTACAATTTCATATGACAGATGTATTATAGTAAGTAAATAAAATGTATTTGTGGATCACTTCTCACACTGTAAACCCAAACAGCCCTGCTAACTCAAAGTTATTGTATGAACAAAATTGGCTATTAATTCAAAGTAGGTTATATTAATTGAGTGATCTTCAGTGTTTTACTCAATGTATTTGAAAGCGCAGAGACATGCTACTGATGTGGCCCTCTTCAGCCCTGAGAGCATCTGTATTGTCGTGGAGGATGAAATACTTGAGTGGTCCCACAAATCTGGCTGACTCATTAATCCTGCTTATTGGGTACGTCTATGGACTAGACCAACAGAACCCAAAGAATATTGAGCTTACATTCACATTTATCCAAAACGTTGTGGTGTCTTGAGGACAACAAGCCACTGAAAGGGCGTCTACTGACGGTGAGCAATGATTTGTTCAATGAGTGAATCACTCAGAATGGACTGTTTGTTGAGCTTAGTATTGAGGAAGTTCTTTGTAATCATTTGCCTCTTTACCTCACATTTAATGTGACACTATTTGCCTGTTCTTCCTCAAATTTTATTCACTGATTGTTAAAAATAAATATCACGTTGATATAGTTTTTGTACTGAATACCTTGTGGTAAACAACTGTTCAATTTATGCACTATACATGTTTAAAGTTTTGTTACCTAATACCTATCTTGATGCGCTACCATGATGTTGCCAGTTAAAGTATGGCACAGTAGAAAACAGTACTTTATTTTAATGTTTTATTTTTTTTATTTGATTTGATTTGCAGCCTTCAAGGTACAGTAAGTGCCAAAAAACAATGTTTTTAAACAGTGTTAAATGGCTCCACTTTCTAATAGTTGTCATTGCTGTTGAAGATGGAATACACTTAGAATCTTATTGAATTTTATCATGAAATGAGTTTTTATCACAATGTTTACTGAGTGAGATGGAGACCCAAAATACTGAATCTACCCTCTGTATTTATGACAAGCACTTTGTTTTGACGGAGCTTCTTTGATTCATGCCATTTCAAAAGCACATTGTGTAGAATAAAACAAGTTGTGAAATTGTCATTGTGGTGTCACTTTCATGTTTTTTAACATTATTAGCTAATTATAATTGTGTAGTGGGCCGACGTCAGTATTTTAGTTTAGAATTAATTTTAAGTGCATGTCCCACATAAGTTAAAAGTTATTGAATGTTTTATTTCTTACATTATGAGTTGAAAAATATTAAAAATTTTGAGAGATTTACTCCCTAATTATAAGTTGAAGAATATCAATATTTTTAAGGCAACTGTAAATGTAATTTTTTATTTTATGTTAACTTAAAACATTTAAAAACATCACTCAAATATTTTTGTGTAATCTGTTACACAATAATTTTGAGTTTACAGTGCACTAGGCCTGGTTCCGATAATAAATCAATTAAACGGACGATAAATGAAAATGAACTCGGCATATTGCCATATTCATGCTTATTTGGCGGTGTGCCTGTCGGCTGCAGATGCTCGTGTTAGCAACAGATATTAAACAGATAACTCAGTCATTTCTAATAATTTCTCAGTGAACCTGCAGAGTAATTACTCTAAAATAGTATACCACCGCCAGGCAATCTTAGATCTAGGTAAATCAACCAGTGATGCTGCAACTCTGGACCTACTAAGTAGCTTCAGATTGCTAAGCCATTGATATTTATTAAAGTGCAATTTTTTGCTAACAGAGACTGAGAGTTCATTTTATTGTCATTGTTTGTTTTATTTGTTTAAAATATTTAAAAGTTCTTGACAATCCAATTACAATGGTAAAAAATACTAATGAGAAATACAAGTTGATTGCATTTGAAAGGGTGTACTTGCATTAATATGATATGTGATCATTACATTAGTTGTTAATTTGGTCTAAAAAAATGACGACAATAATATTGTTTATCGGCAATAATTTGTGGTACAATATATCGTCCAGCACAATGTGTTATCGGCCCAGACCTACTTTTCACAGACAATAGTCACATAGTGCTTCACGGTAGTAAAATAAATAA
Organism: Gouania willdenowi; assembly: GCF_900634775.1. Classification (NCBI taxonomy): domain Eukaryota; kingdom Metazoa; phylum Chordata; class Actinopteri; order Blenniiformes; family Gobiesocidae; genus Gouania; species Gouania willdenowi. The sequence continues at coordinate 31,314,889 of NC_041056.1, forward strand.
AGTAAATAAATATAATAGCATGCAATCAAGTAAATACGATTAAGTATAAGAAAACATGACACTAGGTCTATATATAGCTACATAAATTCTAAAATGATAGCTAAAACTAAAAAACCAATGTGCTTTGTGTGCAGTTTATCAATATTTTAAATTTGGATTACAACATTTTACTGTAAGAATCACCTGTATACCATCCAGACAGGTGGAAAAAATAAGACTGTTGTAAAATAGCTGGGGTCAGTAAATTAATTGAAATGCATACATTAGTGTTAAGAGCTAATGTAGTTTTGAAGGATGCGGTCGGAGAAAGCCAAAGAGCCACATGTAGCAGGCAAGCCGTAAGAAACCCAGGTGTAGTTTTGCTGTTCACAAAATACACCAAAAACAAGTATTTATCCATATACACACAATCATGATAATCAAGCTTAGTGTTTGATTCAGGCTTACTGATATCTTAACATACTGAATACATTTTACCATCTCAATTTCCCTCAATTAGTGTATTTGTGTTCATGTTTCTCACAGCAAGAGACACCATTCAATCAGTACTTGCTACCCTGATTGCATCCCTTAAATCAAACGGTATTCAAAAAGATCACAGGAGCTGCTGCAATGAGAAGAAAGAGGAGACCACACCGCGTGACGAATAAAAAAAAAACATGATTAGAAACTAAACAGATCTAAAGAAAGTCCCACTGAGTCTTGAACCCATGACCTTCAGACCACAATAACTAAACATAAAGATGAAAACAACAAAGAGGCAACCAACAGATCTAATAATGGTTCAATTGACCAATTACTTAGCTACTCTGCTTTATATTCTGACTAAATATTGGCTGAGAGAAGCCTCTCCTCACTCAGACCTACAGTAGGACTTCACTGCATTAGCACGTCGACTCATAGCTCACTATTGACTCCCTTCAGCTCTGTGTGTGCATGACAGTGAATGTGTGAGTGTGTGAGCTGCTGCCAAGGCATCTGATCAACTCTCTAGAGCTGAGCTGATGCATAGTACGATCAATAACTGGCCTCCAATAACATCTTTCATACACTTGGTCGTGTCTGATGTCAAGCCTTTGTATACCTTTGTTATTTGTTGTGCTTCCTTTTATCTGACTTAGTTGTAATAAACGTCAACAAACATCATTTGTTGTTTTTCTTTTTTTTTTTACATTTAAAAAAATTGTTGTTTATTTCCTTAATGTTAGCATCATTTTCGGAAGAGGATTTCATTGTATCTTCCTCCTCCTTTAACTGGAAGATTTTTATCCTCTCCCGCTTTCCTTTCCTGTACCTACCTATTATTGATGAGTCGATTTCACGAGCCAGTGATGCAGAGACGGTACAGTAGAATTTGCTGTGTGCGCATGTGAATAACAATATCTGTCTTTACCTCATAGGATAAAACAATAATTGCAGTCACTGGCACAAGGATCCCATGCTTCATTTTGATGAGAAATGAGTAAATAAATACTGTATGTAGTTTGACCAGTCATTATTAGGAGTTATGTCCTTATTGCTGTGTGGACTCCAATCCTTTGCTCATATGCATGTGTTTTTTTTAGAGATGTCTGTCTTCAAGGGCAAAAAAAAAAACAACAAATTCATTTAATTAATGATGTTCTTGATTTTTGGGTGAAATCAAGTCAGAGCGTGTTTACAGCATCCGGCTGGATTCGTTTTCCTCATTTGTGCTGAGTTAATTAGTCTTTGGAAAGCTTTTGGTCCCAGCAGAGAGAAATACTGTTTCAGTCGAAACGAGATGGTTTCATCTTCGCTCTTCTCTGTCATACTGGTTAAATTGAGATGCAAGTTGAAATTAACAAAACCTTCTGTTGCCATGGAAATGGAAGGAGATGATTTTTTTTTTCTTCATTGAAGCGACTAAAGATATAAAACCACTCCACAACGCAGACATTTGTGTTTCTACACTTTAAAGTACACCCAAATGTTTCAGTCAAATGTAGAGCTTGACTCAAACGTCAAACGATCTGTCTTCGTCAGCCAAAACCTGACTTTTACCCACAAATCTGTCAAGACAGCTCTTCATTCCTCTTTGCTTTGATTCTGCCTCCACTTGTACAAGCAGACAGAAAGGAGCTTTGCAGAGCACATTTATCCTTTCCAAGCGTGGGCATTCTCCACAGATTTCCTTTATCTGCTTTACAATAGACACAGACGGACACACAGTTGTCATCTGTGTTTGTTCCGATGTTGAAGATGGGTCAGTTGGTTCTGTGGGAGAGAAAGAGATAATGCAGAGAGGAGTTAGTGGGGAAGAAAAAGAAATTAGGAACTTAAAAGTAGTGTTTTTAGAACAAACAAAACCTTAAAAAAGCTATATTGCGTATGAGAAATAGCTTCTCGTGTGATATTGCTTTTATACAACAGTTTTACAAGCGCATTTTGTTAGTTAATTGACAAGAGATTAAGATTTGTTTGTATATTTAATCATTTGGCTCCTCCAACAAAAAATCGTTCCACAAGTGGAGAACACACTGGCTACCTTCTCACTGCAGGCAAATATAACCCAAATCAATTTTTTTGCCCATATGCGGCCTGTATCCGATCTGTCTGACAAAGTGGTCAGCAACACCGGGGCCCCTCAAGGGACTGTACTCTCTCCCTTCCTCTTCACCACCTACACCACGGACTTCAGCAGACACCTGTCATCTCCAGAAGTTCTCCAATGACTCTGCAGTGGTTGGATGTATCAGGGAGGGGGACGAGGTGGAGTACAGGGCTGCTGTGGACAGCTTTGTCACATGGAGTGAGTGGAACCATCTACAGCTAAGGAGCTGATTGTGTACCTGAGGAGAACCAAAAGGCCAGTCAGCCCTGTCTCAATCCAGGGGGTCAGTGTGGACATTACGGTGGAGTACAAATACCTGGGAGTGGTGATTGACAATAAACTGGACTGGGGGAAAAACACTGACTTCCTCTACAGGAAGGGCCAAAGCCGCCTCTATTTTCTGAGACGGCTGAGGTCCTTCAACATCTGCAGGAAAATGCTGAGGATGTTTTATGAGTCAGTGGTGGCGAGTACGATTCTCTACACTGTTGTTTGCTGGGGGAGCAGACTGAGGGTAGCAGACGCCAACAGACTCAACAGACTCATCCACAGGGCCAGTGACATTGTGGGGATTAAACTGGTCTCTCTTACAGTGGTGACAGAGAGGAGGAGCCTGTCCAAGGTGAAATCCATCTTGGTCAATGTGTCCCACCCACTCCATGATGTGCTGGTCAGTCACAGAAGCACCTTCAGCACCAGGCTGATCTAACCACGGTGCTGCACAGAACGCCACAGGAAATCATTCCTGCCTGTGGTGATCAAACTGTATAATTCATCTCTGTAACTTCACAGCTTGACTGTTGTACATATCTAAACCACATTTGTATTATATTGGTATATATTTGTATATCATTATCATTATTATTATTATTATTATTATCGATCCTACTTTTTTCTACTACTGTAATGTGTGTGTTTCTGATCCCTATATTTTAACAGTCTTTTACTTAATTATACACTTACTGTGTATTCTTTCTTTTGTCTTTGGTAACGTTTTTATTCATTTATTTGTGATGTGTTCTGTGGCTGTAACAAAAGCAATTTCCCCTTGGGATTAATAAAGGAATTCTGATTAAAGTTCAGTCTGAACAACACAAATCTGCTTTTAATGAACTGCGCATCATTGAAGCCGCTGACATCCCTATCCCACCGCTGTTGACTCCGACTCTGCATCCAAACACTAGAGCAATAAACCTGGCTCTCTTAAAGTTCTCAGCGTGACACACAGTCCTACACTGGACGCTAGAGCTGGGCGATATGGCCTTTTTTAAATATCTCAATATTTTCAAGCTATATAACAATATACGATATATATCTTGATATTTTGCCCTAGCTTTGAGATGATGCTTTGGTGCATACAATCGAACCAGAATGGCAATATTCAATATATACTGTTCTCAGTGATGTAACTATGGGTTAGCATAGCGAACCTGTTAGTTTCTTTTTTTCAGAGGCAAACCCTTAAAATATTGTCAGTTAAAGCCACACAGAGACATTTATTAACAGAAGTGTAGAGAACAATATCAACAGGAAAAGCTTTATGTTACTTTTCTGTTACCGCACCACCTGAATCAACATAGTATAAGCAGTGATTGAGCTTCCCCTACATACAATAAACGTACAGTGTGACAGTAACGAGTTGTTTTGAGTTCTGTTTATAAGTTATTGACCCGCAGAGACCTCTGGATCTCTACAGTGCACACACACACTCACTCCCACAGTGTTTTACTGAGCATTATGCCTGTCTTAGACTTTCTTATTATGGGGAGCATGTCTTTAGCGATATGGTAAGCAACAGCTTTGGTAATATTGCGCCGCTTTTCACTCGTTTTTTAATAGGGTACACCATGAGCCAGTGAAGCTTACAGCAGGGTGAGTGAGTTGGGGGGTGTCCATGTCTCGCTTGTCTGTGAGACATGGACACGGGAGTGGGAGAGGAGAAGTAGGTGCGGACTTGCGGCCAATGAAAATATATGTATTGCTATTTGAATAAACAATATTCCCTCGTGTGTGATATTGTGCTTATAGATATATTGATATTAATTAAAATATTGATATATGGCCCAGCATCACTGGACTCCTCCATAATTACTTCTGTAAGTACCGTACATGTCTGTGGGGTCATGTGTCACCTTAAGTCATTTCAGTGTTGCATTACATTCATACTCCAAACTTATTAAAGATGCTTAATAATATGTAATATGAAAGATCACACAAAAAAACAGCGTAATGCGGTGTTGCCCAAGATGTAATGGTAAATAACGGGATATAGATCAGCTGTACAGCGGAGTGATATGATCCTTAAGTAGCTATTGTTGCTCCATATCAGCACTCTTGGAATGTTTTGTTTCCCAATGAAATTACTTGGTCAGAACTATTTGTTCTATAACATTGATTTTTTTTAAATTTTTGTTATGCATCTACCACTGCCATATTCAGCAGTGTCTTAAAACGCAATTAGAGCAGATGAGGAAGGCTAAGCCCACATTACCATACATATACATATATGTACACTTACATACATATACTTCATGCCCTATGCTACATCATTTGTTTACTTACATACCTTTATGGAATAATTTACCCTGTATCCAGTTTGTTTGAACATGTAAGCTTATTAACATACTTACATTTAGAGAACGGAGGCTTTAAATAAAAATAAATAAATAAATAAATAAAAAAAACAACTTGTTATGTTTCAATGTGTTCACAGAAAACAGATGGAGAAGGTGGTTCATTGTGTTTAATAAAACACCTCTGATGGCACATCCACTAATCACAGCTAACAATATTTATTTGTTATTAAGTATTGACTGACTAATTATTGCACCCATTGTCTTAGTTTTTTTTCAGCGTTTTATTTAACAAACATAAAGTTGTGAATTGTGACCTCTTTCTAACTAAACAAGCAATAATTTGAGAGTTTGTGAGACATTAATGCATTTGTTGGATTCTGCCACATGAGCCTGCTTCTCACTTCACAGTAACAGCAATTATCTGATCAATTCACTGTGACATTACACTTTGCCCACTTACACTGGCTATTTTTCATGTTTGGAACATTAATTACAAAATAATATATATTTTTCAAAGTATGCTGTCAAACCTAAAGATGTTATCTTCATCTCTCATCAACATTATGACGTTTGGCATGTAAGCATTTTGCTTCTGCCTGATTTTTTCTTCATTTATGATGGAAGATTTTTTGTTAGACTTAAACAAATAAACTGAAAGTCTGATACAAGTGTCATTATGTTTGTATTTAACAGGGCTTTGAAGCTATAAAGAATTGAATATCCAATATATAATTTATATAAAGAATACATAGCATTATTCTAATTATTTTCAGCGTTTTACATTCTGTAATAGGCACTGTATTGCAGATCAAGTGGTTGATCATCCACTTTCTCCACCAAAGTGTATAAAGAGACTAAAGCAAAACACATCAATAATGCTTTTGATACATTTACAGCAGATAACGGATGAATTCAGGGATGTGAGCAGCTCTGATGAGATTTTCAAACCATGCTTTTTGTTTGTCTCTCGCTATTGGAGAGTGGGCTGTAGAGTGGACCATTGCTGCACCATTGTCCAGGTGAAAAGGCTGTCAAATAGAAGATAGAGATCCTTCTCAGACATATTTTCTAATGCTTTCTCTGTAGTGGATGGTTCAGTGTTAGAGCAGGAACAGGAAGGTCAGAGATATCACATGACTGATGGCTCCTTCTTTGTGTGCAGTTGGGTCTTCATTTTCTTTTCTTGTCAAATGTCCAAACAGAGCTGACAGCAGCTGATGCACTCCAGTAATATGAGTGCCCTTCTGTGGTGAGGTTTATAGGGGATTGCCAATTGCCTGCTTTTAATGTAACTTTAGTGTACTTTATATTAGTTTAGCGTATACCTCCTAGCTTTTCTGGCACTTCCTGTGCTACTTGAAAACTTTACAAGCTGCATATAACCTTTTTGCGTGTGTGTGTGTGTGTGTGTGTGTGTGTGTGTGTTTTTATGGCAGTTGCCAATGTGTGACAGACAGTAATCCTTGTGACATTTACACAGGTTTATATGTCAGGACTTAAGCTTAGCATTATTAAGTGACACTTTTGCTCTTCTTCTGCTACTTTACTCTGCTAAATCTGAATATTTGAAGCATAACATGGGTTTATTATAAATGCTGGTTGAAGAGTAATTAGAGGCCAAATGACTCACACATTGCAACAAACTCTAGGTTTTCTATTGTCTGTATTTAGAAAGAAAAGCTTGATGCATGGCCCTAATAGAAAGAAATCTATCAAGTAGTTTTATTAGGGCCTGAGCACTAGAAGTGGTGCAAAGATCCTATTGTTCACGTATGGATTTTTCTTCTTCTTCTTCTTCTTCTTCTTCTTCTTCTTCTTCTTCTTCTTCTTCTTCTTCTTCTTCTTCTTCTTCTTATCATTAGGGGGGCAATGCCGCGGGGCCTGGTGACCGCGTATGTTCCCAGGACCAGTGGTGCTGGAAACCTCTTGTAATTGTTTTGATTTTTATTATAGCTGTGACTTTTTATTTTTCTCTCTGTAAAAGTGATGCTGCAGGCTAAACCGTGCTAGAGAGGCACCTTTTGGAGGGTTGGTCCAGACCCCTCATCTTACTTCGGATGCAAAAAATCCGTCTTGTTTTTTTTTCCAAATTCAGTTTTTTTCCATTTTAATTTTTTAAATTCCATTTTTTTTAGAAATATTTATAATTTTTTAAAGAAAACATTAGTTTTTAACTCCAACAACAAAATAAATACTAATAAATAAAAAAAAACCTCATAATTAAACAAAAATGTGTGTCAAAATTAAAGTAAGATACAATTAAAAGGTACATATAAGTTGTAGTGACAAGGATTATTCTGACTGTTCCTTTTTAATTATTTATATGTCATATAAAGATGTATGAGAACAACATTAATGTCACCCAATTTCCTCTCAGGGATCAATGGTTTCTTGAATCTGAGCAGTTTTAATGATTAAGTTTTGATCAACTTAGTTTAAATTAACCTAATTTTCAGTAGCTCTGATGAGATGTTGTTTGAATGTAACATTCTAATAACGTTGCTTCAACAAACTTTTATGTTGTTCTCTTAAATGGCAAGACCGATTTTTACCAAATTTGGTGGGTATGACCTTGGGTCGCTCCTGAGGTCATATCTGGGGTTGTTATAGCTGTAGTGATATAAACGCTGTCAGGACGGACAGAACCATGATGTAATGAATCTGACTTACTGCAGTAATTAATGGGTTAGAAAGAATACCTAATCTATTTCAGCTAATAATAGGCCTAATTAATAATGGAAATATTTTGGTTGTGGACAATTCTTTATCTCTGGCTGCTCACATGTTTAAGGTTTCCCAATGACAGTAGTTTAAGAAGACGGGAAGGTTTTGTGGCAACTGAGAGGTCCGTGCTCATGGAGATAGTTTTCTGTGAGGATGGTTGAGGATGTTCTTGTTCCTTGAATATTTCAGTTCTTTGTTTACAATAATAATAAAGATGATGATTATAGGGATATAATATTAATAGTGACAGTAATAGGTATGGTTATAATAATAATAATAATAATAATAATAATAATAATAATAATAATAATAATAATAATATAATAAGAATCCAGTAACTACACAATAATAAAATCAATAATATTAATAATAAAGAATATAATTAAAATTCTAATAAGGTAATATAATAATATAGCAATAATAATAATAGCAATAACAATAATAATAGTTCAATGAGAATACCAGTAACTATATTATAAATATGAATAATAAATAAATATTACAATAATATGATACTTATAAGAATATCAATAACAATAATACAGTAGTAGTACAAATATACAATAATAAAAAATAATTGTCAAATGCAATGTATAGCCTTAAGCAATGTTGTCAATGAACGTTTGGGATTCCTTTTGTTCTATTTTGGTCTGTCTGTCTGTCTGTCTGTCCATCTATCTATCTATCCATCCATCCATCCATCCATCTATCTATCTATCTATCCATCCATCTATCATCTATCCATCTGTCTATCATGTCTAATGTTTGTTACAAACAAATCCTGTGAAAATTGCTTGAGAATTGAGCGATTTATGACAACTTTATTTGTGTAAGCACATCATTCATCTAGAGATGTAATGCACTTCATGCTCTTGTAGGACTGGTGGCCTAGTGGTTAAGGACGCTGGGCTTGTAATCGGAGGGTTGCCGGTTATAATATATATATATATATATATATATATATAATATCTATGGTTACTACTAGCTCAAGAAATATGCAATATATAACCTATCGTTTAAGCAGAATATTGATGCACACACCGTGCTGTATCAATTTTAATCCCCGTTATTTGCATTGGTTTTTAGCCGATTTAGGATATATCCTTACATCCAAATTAGATCCAAAGAATGAGACATCACTAGGTAATCGATAATCGATAAATCAATTAACCGGATGGTAAATTAAATGAACTCAATGAGTTTGCCGGCCTCGGTATATTGCCATATTCATGCATAATTGATGGCGTGCCTGTCGGCTGCAGAGGTGTTAGCAACGAATACCTAATAATTTCTCAGTGAACCTGCAGCGCAGTTACTCTAATATAGTATACCACCGCCAGGCAATCTTAAATTTAGGTAAATCAAACCATTATAGTCCGGTAGATGCGGCAACTCTCGATCTCCGAAGCTACAGATTGCTACACCGGCTCCACCCAGCTGCGTGTGAAAGAAGAGGTGGGGATGCTGAGCTAGCAGCCAAACTAAGTCTAAGTATTTTGTTTTCCTCGTCTTTCGCCTCCAAAAAGGCTGGATGGTAAGGGGGTTCACCCTCAACACCTGCATGTTTGTTCCATAGCAGAATGAACGGAGTAAACTAGAAACTATTTGGTCCATTCTGTATTGTTTAAGACTAGAACAGAATGAAACAGGGGGAGGCGGGGTCGCTAGCATGTTTGTTTACAAAGGTTCTAAATGGATTGGAAGTGTTTCCTGTTAATGAATGTACAACTATAGACCTCTGTGCCTCAAAGTTTAATAATTATTGCAAGTGCAATTTTGCTTGTTGAGATTGACTTGATGAACCATTTCATTTTATTGCTTTGGTTGTGTGTGGTTTTGAATTTGAGGTGTTTTTTTTTTTTTTTTCTTAACAGACAGGGTCTGTTCTGTTGTATTTGTTTGTGATATTTATTAAAACGCAATTTTTTGCTAACGGAGAGTCCAATTACAATTGTAAAAAATTCTAATGAGAAATACAAGTTGATTGCATTTGAAAGGGTGTACTTGCATCATTATGATATGGTATCATTATATTAGTGGTTAATTCGGTATTATAAAAAATTGACAATAATATAATTTATCTGCAATAAATTGTGGGACAATATATCGTCCATAAAAATCTGTTATCGGCCCAGGCCTAGACATCACTGACACCTGATGATGCATGCAATCAGTATGTGATCCTCAGACATGGGCAGTCACTAAAGGGTTGTTAAACAGGCTTATTGGGCTGGCTTTGCAAAAACAAACTGCTACAGGTATACAGTGTGAGCTAACTTGGCAACTTACTGTTATAAAACAATTAACAACCTTAAAGTGGAAAACTAAGGTTAAGGTGGAAAGAATCATAAGAGAAAGCCAAATGGACCACATATGACTATTAAACTATTAATACAAGTTCAGATTTCAAAGAAATAGAGGATTTTGTAGCACTGATCTCAGATTTGTGGAATTTGCACTTACAAATCCTCACACGCACACACCCACAGCCGAAAACACTGAGATTATTTGGTCTTTCTTTCTGTCTCTCACTTCGATGCCTAAGAGGACACGACACACTGCTGTGTGCTCAGTACTGAATACTTAAGTCAACATACAATATGGAGTTTAACCAAACAGAGTTCCCCCAGGCCTGCGACAGTAGAGTTAAATGAACTCAGAGACCAGAATACACACAAAGCAGAAGAGAGGGAAGCAGCTCTGACTGATGAGCCAAGGTGCCCTTAATTGCAGATTTTATTCCCTCAGATGTGATCTAACACAAGCTCTGTTGCTGACTCATATTCATGAGCCATGTGGATCACTGCATTTCTAGTCATAAAATGACTCGATGATGCTGTTCACTGTAACCATTAAAAGGCCTAAAGACCACAAACGCACAGTGGTGCCGCTATTACTGTTTTCCTTGTATTGTAATCTTCACTGGAAGCTGCTTTTTAATAGGCTAATGGAGGACAAATGATTGTTTTGAGGGAAGCCAAGCTCAGGCCTAATTCAATCATCTTGCCACCCAAATCCCCTCTCAAACACACTAATGCACAATAATGAGATTTCATAGCTCCTAATGGGAGAGAATGGTGGCGTCTGTTCAGGTTGTTGTTTTTTTCTTTTACTGTGTGCGTTTGTCTATGTGTTTGAGTGTATCAGATCTATGCTGTCTGTCTGCTTTAAATCTGTTTTCATTAGCAGTGGCATGAGCTCAAGTACACTTATCCATCTGCTGCAGGGACACATATGCAGGAAGCAGAGAGTGCACACCTGCTGGGTGATATTTCGCAAAAAGTAGATGCCAACATTTTAGAGCCTCAAGAATTTTTTTACTGGAGTTGATCCTGTGGATATGCATTATTGGATTCCTGTTGTTTTTCCTTCTTAGACAATACTCCTAAATCCTCGGAGGGTGACAATTAAGCTAAATAATTGAAAACTCTAAACATAAATGGGCAGAAGACGCAGAGTAAGGCAATTGCTGTCAGGTTTTCTTTGAGTTATAGACCAATTAATATGGCAGTGCTTGGACTTCACTGAAAATATAAATCATAGGAATATTGCTGGACCTGGAGGCTCTGCCTTTGTGATATAATTTCCTTATTGAATGCAGGGTCTTTGCTAAATTCAATTAGATTTAGAAAATACATTTGCTGTGAACCTGGGAGAGGTTTCCACATCACCACTGAACACTCACAGTGTAAGTTGTTACAAATGTGTTATTGCTGTAACCTAGTGTCTTTGTGTGTAACTGCTGTAAGTTCCTTAAAGCTGCTATCTGGAATTTCTGAGAAACGCGTCTCGATGTCCCGCCCTAAACAGCTCCACTTCCTCCCACTGCCTCTCCCAATCTACCAGAAACCACGATACCCTGCATACTATAAACAGCTAGTCTGCTCAACAGCTGTGCTTTTACTTTTACTTTGGTTTCTTCATTCAGAAGAACATTCTCACAGAAGATTGGGTACATGTATGTCCTAGTTCAGTGGTTCCCAACCTGTTTGCATTTTTATGACATAATGTGTAACCCTGTCTTCATATGAGAAGTACCCCCTCCACAATTACATATACTGTCTCATTTGTGCATCATCTGACTCTCCTGAACCCCTTTCTTTGTCCCAAGCATTGGTTCACTAAGGTTTAATCTACAAACTCAAAACAATAAGTGTATACAAAAAGAGATTATTTCAATAGTAAGTAATTGATCATCCTTTGTACAATATATATATAACTAATTATTCTCAATTATTGTTTGAAATGTGATTAAATCGCTGTACAGCATAAAAATAATCAATTTCAATAAATTATAGGAAAATATAGTATTTTATTGAGCAATTTTATTGTTGATTTGTAGACGATTTGTTCCAAAAAATGCAGCCTAAATTTTTTTTAATTAATTGATAAATGTTTCTAAGTATCCCCTTCAATGTGCTCCTGGATCCTTAGTAATACAAATTACCACTGATGGAATTTAATGATTAGTTAAACTTTTACAAGATATACGTGTGTGTGTGTATATATATATATATATATATATATATATATGAATCATGAATCATGTCCAAAATATGCATGGTGTGTGTTTTTTTAAGTATGCGTTCATTAATTTAGCTTATGAAGATTTATGATAAGAATAACTAAAATTACTTAGAAGTAATTGTTCTCTGCAACTCGTAAATCAACGATAGTGTTGAAGACAGTGTTTTGTTCACTGTTCATTGTTACAGATTTATTCCCTTTGAGCAGTGTTAAATGAGCTGGGCTTCATTGCAGCTTTCAACATGTAAGAGTACTTAGTCTGAGGCTTCACATCACCTTGAACGCTGCACAAAAGAAAAGAATAAATGGCTGTCTGCCCAAAGACAACATTTTAATGCAATGAGAAATAGATAAGAAACAACTGCTTTTGTTATTGGGTTGCTAACTTGCTATTCACATGGAGAGTTTTGCACACCTCAAGGAAATTGGTGGATAAATGGTATCTTACTAAATCTGCAGCATAATGTGCTACAATATCAGTGGAAAAAGTGCTAGCTACTACTTTATGGACATTGCTAAATGTACCCCTATCATTCACCACACATGCAAACCAAAACACAAATTACACACAATCCAAGTTCATGCTGGGTTACCTGTGGAATTAGTAAAGATGGCTGAAGCATGGACAAGCATATACCCTACACAGGAGGACTGTGAAGTCTTTGCCGTATCCACAGTTTCATCATCATTAGGCTATTGGGCTGATGAGACAGAGTGATGGAGGGATGAGGGAAAGTAAGATGAGAGAAAGCGAGGCGGTTCAGCAGCAGAGGTATCAGGGGATTACCTTCACATCTCCCGTCTCTCTAATAGACTCTCTCTTTGGGTCTGATGAGACAAAGGCACACGCATGCTCATATTTTCAGTATTAATGCTTTGCGGCACGCCACACTGATTGTCCTCTTCCAGAGTGTAACTCAAAGCCCAATCAGGTTTCTTTCAACTTATGCATGGCATATAGGTCGAATAAATTGCAGTGAGAAAACCAACATTCAATTTTATTTAATGTTATTTATTTCCTTCATTGGTTCCATAAAATGCTTATGCACGTTAGTAAGGAGTGATCGAAACCCCCCTAGGTCTGAGCACGCATTCCCAAACATGTTTTCTGGAGGTTGCTCAGAGGTAGGGTTGCTTTGATTGGACATGAATGACCTGTGAACTACAGTTGATGAGAATGAGTAACCACGATACTGTATCAGACAAAGTATAATAGATCCGGGTAATACTGCGATACTAGTATACTGGTATCACGATATTAGCCAATGAGAAAATAAACAGAACATATTCCACACTGATACTTCTTCATCTTCTTTGTAGTTTTACGGCGGTTGGCAATCAAAGCAAGGAGCATTACTGCCCACCATACTAATACTAACCTGGTATTCACACATATAAATCTGGGTGACGTCACTGGTGTTTTATGAGGTTGGATGTGTTCCCTCCTTTGGTTCCTATAGCTTGGTGGCAGCGCCTGCACAATGGACAACCATCTCTATTGCTTTACCGTCTCTGCCTCGTTTAAAGCCAAAATAGTTCCAAATGTGAGTTTTGGAGTTTAGTTTTTTGAGCAAAATTAATGGCACCACTGACAACGCCAAGGCGGCGGCAAACATCACCGTGTAGAATTTCTTTTATAGTAGGAACCATTACAATATGGCACCGCGGGGTACCATGGGTACTGTGCACTTATACTGTGAACTGTCTTGATATTCCTTCGTCCGATTCTTTTTTGGGGTAATCGTGGCTCAGGTGGCAGAGGGGTCATCTGATAGAGAGGTTGGGGGTTCGATCCCTCTGACATTGTCCTTGGGCAAAACACTGAACCCGAAGTTGCTCCCAGTGCTTGACTAGCACTTTGCATGGCAGCTCTGTGCCGTTGGTGTGTGAATGTGCGAATGAGCTGATGTTGTAAAGTGCTTTGAGACTAACTCTGTGGGGATAAAGAGCTATACATTTCATGTCCATTTGCTTCCAATTATTTTGTCTTTATCTCCAACCTATGATCATCTTCTTTCCTCTGGGTAAGGTGGGGATTAGCATCTTCTTTGAACACACTGAATCTTTCAGCGGCTGTACAAACTGGAAGGAACAGGGGAAAAAAGAGAAAAGACATTTTGAAAAAGTGCCTTGCATGTAAAAGGGGGTTTGACACAACTTGTTCATACCTTCTTTAACATGTTCAACAAGGGTGCTAACAGCCCAGATTCTAATCGTCTGTCATCAGACCAGCTTCATTTGAGCAGTCCTCATGAGCGTCCTCCTTTTGATCCTGTCCTTCTTTTATCTGTACAGAAACAGACAGATACATTGTGCTAATGTTCAGACAGTTCGTCCAAAGGCTGATTGGTTATGGCGCTTGACAATGATTGGTTTCTAATTGATTAGTTACAAGCTAATTGACTGATTGCAACTGGGTTAATGAAAAAAAAGTCTCAAAGTCAACATGTCATCTGTCTTTGTAAAATGATGGTGATACTGGCCCATCCATCCATCCATCCATCCATCCATATACCCATATGTCCATCCATCCCTACATCCATCCATTTTTCCAACCCTGCTGTTGTCTAGCGGTGGTAGTAGATCACTCCTTTTCAGGACCCTCATGATAAATGACACATTTATTCTGAAACATGTTCCCCGTCAATAGTCCATGTTTGGAAAAGCTCCACCATTTTTTCAATGATGGAAGTTAAATATCCAAATACCTAGTTATGGTTTATTTTTGATGCAAACTAGTACCAGGTATTTTCAAGCAGCTATCAATGTGCAGAGACAAAAAATCCCCTCCTCTCCTCATATTTTTGGATTTGGGATGTCAAAGCTTTGGGTAGTCACCGTCTGCTTTTCTGCAGAAAAGAAGACAATGTATTATACATTCACTTAAAAACAACAAGATTTCGAGACAAAAATGTAAAGATAATGTTTATGTTATGTTAAATAGATAAATGTGATTATCAATGCTGTTTAAAGAAACCAAAGATAATGTATATATTTCTCAGATCATGATTTAGGACACAACCCAGTAGGACAAAAGTGCTGACGTTACTCTTATTATTTTAGCTACGTGGGTCATCTCAGATCCTGATGCTTTTCCAGGACTCAAATTCTACTTTCTAACTACACTAAAGTGGCTTTGGCCAACAGAACCAAATAAACTACAGAACACAAATTAATAAAACTGTTTTACATTTGCGGGGACTGAATGACAACCATTATAACGTCCAACGGTGGAAAACAGAAAAAAGTGGAAAGATTCTGCAAGAGATGTTTTTCCTTTTGCTGTTATGCTCCATGGGAAACATTAGAGACACTTTGCAAGGATCTTTTCAATAACAATGTGAATTTCATTTCACTGAACATTGTAGTTTCACCCTTGAGCCCACTTTCACACACAGATTCATGAAAAAAGAAAGGTATCACAATAGCCATCTGTCCTCTGAGAGTGTATCTCGGCCATTACTGTGCTTTTAAAATGAGTTACGGTTATTTTTATGTAAGGATATGCATTTATATTTATGCCATTAAAAGAATAATCTAAATGTGTATTTTAGCACTGAAAATCGAATCCTGCACTCCACAGTTGCTTTTAGTTGCTTCAGTTTGAACTCTCCAGAGGTTCAATGGATACAGTGCTGAAGTACAAAAATATCTGTGCACGCTACAGATTTGATCATCAAACACTGAGCCAAGATGGCCAAAGATGTTTGTTGCACTATTTGTCTGATGAATGAGATGTGATTTTTAAGCCTTCATTAAAGTGATCACTGTGTGAGCAGCGTGGATGTGGGAAAGGAAAAGAACATCAGACTGTGTAGCACAGCATGGAACCTGCAGCAAAGGGCACTGAATGCTCACAGCATGAGTGTTAAACACCTTTAGTCAGTGTGTGTGTGTGTGTGTGTGTGTGTACAAACTACTTGTTAAACCCCAGGTTGAGTTTCGGTTGCAGTTCAAACAGAACATGGAATCTCTTTCAAGTGTTCACCATGTTCCTAAAAAAGCAGTTTTATAACTTTAATTCATCGACTTTTGAATTCCAATCAGTTAAAATCATGCTGAATGTTTTTTCTGTGAGGTGTGTGTGGGTTTTTTTTAAAGAATGATGACAAAAAGAGGTCACAGAATTATGCAACTAATTTAAGAGGAGCTCCTTCAGATCAGTCGAGAGCTGATGACAAATGTATCCATTTGTCATCCATCTTTACTTTTTATATTTTTGCTCTTCATTCATCATAGTTCTGATATTCATTAACTCATTGATTCATCTTTTGACACACTTGTTCCTTTTTAGGGCTGCAGGGGGCTCCAGCACTCAACAGCTGTTGTGCGGCGGTATACACTAGACAGGGTGTGAGTCCATCACAGAGCAAACACAAAAAGTCAACCACTTATGCTCCTATTCAGAGGGGAAGAAGATACAAACTCCATACAGAAAGGACCTTCACACCAAAGAAGCCGAGAGACATTAAAGCGCCAATGAAGTCTAGAGCGGATCAGGCAGGCAAATTTTAGAGCATTTGTTTTTGCCGGACTACAAACAAAGTCTAGAGTGCTTTAGCTGCGGCGTGAAGACGAATGCTCTCGGCTGAGACCAAAGACAAGAAGTATTGGAGATGACATAGAGGGCATGGCATTGTGGGAGGGCAGGAGAACTGGCTGGGTGCAAAACAAAACATCAAAACCACCAAAAGCACAGCAATTTGTTGCTGCTCAGTTATTCAATATTGTGAAAGAACAGAGAAGGAAAAGGAAAGAATAAATCTTTCCACACTTTGGTTTGGGGCCGACAGGCGACTAGCCCATGTAACTGCATCAGAGGCTGTTTGAAGTGGATCATAAAGCGTGCTCTGAACACTAACCAAGCCAAATTAAGGTGATAAGGTTTTCAGCTGTCCTCTTCTCTTTCGGCCTGAGTCTGGCTCTATACCGATGTGAAAGCACCCTAAGTGTTCTATCCTGCCGTGAACCCAGGGTCTTTGTGCTTTCAGCTGGACATGCTAACCACTACACTATATTTGGGGGGGGGGGGGTTCTGTTTGTTCTTGTTTGAATCATACCAAATCTGCCAGAAGGAAGTGCTTCAGCAAGGGATTAAATATGGCTTTGCAATGAAACCATCTGCCTTGACCCTCACTTTTTCTACAGCTCTGTTCTTTCCAGCAAAGCCCCCTCTCCTCTACTTTATAGAGGATATTAGAGATTAGTGTCTCCTCTATAAAGTACAACTTGACCTTAACCCTTGCTCATTCTTTCCCTTACTGCTACTACTATTCCCCTCATCACCATTTGATATAAATGCTAATAATTCATCATCCTCCACTGATACAGTATCAGCAATCCATGAAGGGTGGAGGGTGGCAAAAAGTATTTTTACGGAGTAAGTGTCTTTTTTGACAAGTCAAGTACCTCACAGGCGCTCTTTAAATATGTGCTTTGACATAAATTTAAAATACAGGTAGGTAAGTGCAAAAAGATGTTACTGTTTTTCCAGATGTCAAAGTCTCTACATAGGACACCTACCTGCTTTTGATTAATAACAAACAGTTATTGTTATTCTTATCTCTTTCTCACTTTCCCCATCTCATCATTGTGTTTTACAGCCCTTCCCCCTCTTCTCCTTTGAGGACAGCAGGCATTCAGTCTTATCAGTAGAATCAGCCAAGCACAGCCATTTTCAGGGCATAGATAGGCAGGAATTGGCTGACAACGTGGAACTGCTAGCGAGCAAGCAGGAGATATTAAAGATGAGAGGGGGCAAGAAGTGAAGAGGGAAGGGTCAGGAGAAATGAGTTATGGGGACTCAGGGAAAAAGAAAAAAAAGATGAGGTATTTGTTTTTGTGTAATAAAAACAGGAGATAAGGCAAAACTTTTTCCTCACATTCACACTGGGTACAGCCTGTGCTTTTGTACAGCACATCTCCCAAAATACTGAAAGTGGCACCAGTCTATTTCTGTTTAACTTTCAGATAACCTTGCAGTGGCGGCCCCTAAATAACAGTAATACCCTACAGGTGAATCTTGAAAACATTTTGTGAAGGTCCCCAAGATTTTAATTATGCCTCTGCTCATTTGGAGCAGATCACAGTGTAGATGAACAAGTAAAGGCTAGATATTCCTGTGTGTCTTACTGCTACTTCATATGGAGGCTTAAGAGAAATTGTTAATGCTGGATGATGTCAAACATCTGTGAAGTTACTGCATATTACTTTCACACACTTTGATAGCATAACATTAGTTTAAGCTGTGTGAAGGTGATTGTCAAAGAAATAAAACTGTGGTTGTTACAAAAAGTCATTAAAAACTCAGACTATTTTCTCTAGAAGTCTACACATACTTTGTGTCATAGTATTAGCCTATTAGCTTTGAACCACAATATGTAGCCTTCTTCACGCACATTATTATGTGATTAGCAAATTGAAACTTTTTGGGGATGAAATGCATTGTGGGTATTACAATAGGGACATCAACAGAGTATGGATTAGAAAACCATATTGATACACTGTCATATAAAACACTCAAAGGAGCTCTGAGCATGACTTAAAATGCAGAGGATGAAATTTAGTTGAGAGAGTACTGATAGTACTAGAGTAACCCATCCATTTTAATGCATTTCATTATTAAGGAACAAGAGGTCTTGTAATATGAAAAATGGTGGATGAAGAAAAAAAAGAAGAACGAGGGGAATGTTGAAGCATAATCAGGTTATAATTAAACTACTCCCTCATCCAAACTGGTAATTTTGCGTCCATGTGCTCACAGAGTAGAGCCTACATGGTTATGCACAGCAGATAATGCTGCTCTGTAAAACATTACTAGCAGCAAGTAAACTGGCATGTACATGATTTTAAAACCATTATAGCCATGTTGTGTTGTCAGTTACACATTAAGACATCACATGACTGAAAAATGTCATGCTGAGACAAGTCTTTATTATAATCATTAATGTGACCAAGTATTTAACTGATGTAATATATTTTAGTATCACTTTGCCAAGCCTCATTGGTGAGTCGAGTGTTTTGATCTTGCAAATTAACAAATGTGTAGAAATGTGGTACCGTACAACCTGCTGTTACATTAGTAGCCAGCAACATTTTGTCTACCGTAAACCACTATCATACTAGACCAGGTTTCTGTGCACCAGGGCTAGTTCTCTGCAAGCTCCGGCAGAGTCTGTTTACTAATCGAGTGCAAAAGTGAGGTGATTTATGTGAGCGCAAAAATCGGAAAGATCGGAAATTTTAAAATACTAGAGAAACACTAAAAAACAATGTAAAAAATAAAAATAATTTTTCAAAACTTGATTTTTTGTCTTTGTGGCCCAGTACTAATTGGTCCACGAGCTGACACCTATCAGTGTGTCTCTCATTGATGTAGTAGGCACCGCTGTTTAATAGGGTTCTTTAGTTTAAGGTATAGAGTTAAACTGTTGAAGATTATTAGTTTGAAAAACCTTGGGTATGACTTCCTTGGACTGCTATGGTGGTTTTGATGAAAGGAGATTGAGTCACTTTTTCAAAATGTTTTCATGTTTGTGTCCAACAAAACACACGGTTATGTACAGTAGGTAAGTAATAATATAGAAATATATTACATTTTAAGCTCCTTAAAAAACATCAAACATTGTTTTCTGGGACCGGAAGATAAACAAGGGTTTTTTAATGCTCCTCTGTTACCACACACACACAACTCCCTAGCGGCATGGCGGCCAATCACATTGCGATGCGTTCCCTCGACGCAGAAGTACAGTTGGCCAACCTCTGCGTCACGTTGATGCCGTAGGTCCTGACGCAGAACCATATACCAGGCTTAAGAGTGCAAGATTGCTAATAATCACGAACCAAAACATGGGAGTCGTTTCTCTACGTGCAAAGATCTTGGTGTTATCAAATTGGAGACGGCTGTGCTAAGGGTGCTCTAAACAAAGAGGGGACGAGCACTGTGAGCACAGGTCACAACTGGAATTATCTAATTTATGGACCATGATCTCAGGTCTTCTCACAGAAATGTCCATTACCAGATTTCCAGTGAATAGCCTACTAGTTGTTCAACAACAGCCTCATCCTGCCACTTAGGTAAAGGTCAGTAGAACATCAAACACCGTTTGAGGATTTTAGATGACAAGTGGTACTAGTCTTTCAAACCTTTGGTTTGTAAGATCCCCAAGCTATGGATCATCTTTCTTTTTTAATCAAATGCTCAGAGCCTGATGCCCTGAGCATGCCAACAATCCATCCTTCTGCTTACTCACTGCCAGTGGACAAAATGCTGCATTTGCATAATTAGGCACAGAAAATGTGTGTCATGAGGGAAAAGATTATCAAGTGAAAGGTTAGGCAGATTTTCTGTGACTTACAGAGCCAGGCTCATAAAGATGGTGTAGCAATGAAGATTCTAAATCTATTTTTCCTAAAAGGAATTGCCAGGTTGCTGAAAAAACAAAGGGCTTCTATTAGATTATTTCATCTTCAGGTCTTGTGGTTTCCTTTTGTAAATGTAATTATTTTCTAAAATGTGGCAGTGAGAAGCTACTGTATGAGGGGAGTTAATTAGATTATAGTTTATAATTGCTCTTTTCATCAATGTGATTTTGAGCTGATGAGTGACTTCTTTCCAATGTGACCTCTAAATAAATCTGCCCTTTGGCCAGTTGTCAGAACATGATTGACAGCGAGGATGCATGACATGTTTACCTGAATAATGTGCATTATAAATGCATATATGTGTTGACATTGTGGATCATTCTACATTGTTATACGTGTTGCATCAAATCAACTGTAAAACAGTATAAATTAGTGCTGTCTCTTCAAGGTTGCTCTGTAAAATCACAACTAAAAAAAAGAGGTCTGGCTTAAAGTCTGCACTTCACTTCTTCAATTTACTGCAAGCACACAAAACCTTGGGGATGGAGTTGAAGTAGGCATCAATTCAAAACAAGTCTTTGCCTGGCCTTCCCAGTGACATTTAGTAAACATGTGAGGACATCACAAAATAGGGGAGATTAGCTTGTATCGAGACACACAGAGGGGAAAAAACCTTCCCCTCCTCTCTCTCCAGTCCATCAGATTCAGCTGCAGTGAGCAGCCATGAAAAATGGATGAGTCTCTCTCACTCACTTCTTTCCTTCTTCTTCACTCACCCTTCTTCCTTGCTGCAGTGTGGCCATGCATAGCTATGTTTGTTTTGCCAAACTATAAACTTTTTTTTTCTGGTTGAATCTTGTTGCTAAGAATAGATTAAACACAGCGGGCATCAAAATATTCAAATAAAGGAGGCATCACAGCAGGACAAAGATGTGAGCAGAGCAGGTAGAGAGAGAGAGAGAGAGAGAGAGAGAGAGAGATGTTATCATTTAGCACACTGTGAAATGCATAGATATCTACAAAAATGCTGACTTTGTTGAATCCACTGCTTTTCATTCGGTTTGTTCAATAGTTGGTGAGTTTTAAATCTTTAACCTTCTTTACAAGGCTAGGTTAAGAAAATAGTCACAAGTATAATATAGGAAAGTGTGCCTTTACAATACAATATACTGAATTTAGTCACTTAACAATGCACCTGGTACAACTAGGATATATTAATAATACTAATAATAATTAATAATCTGGTAGATGAGAACAAAACACACTGGTCCAACATTTGGGTGATATGAACCAAAAAGAATTTGTATATTTTACTACAAATGTTGATAAAACATACTGTAAATCCAACATTTTTGGTAAATCTACCCGATAGAGTCACTGGTGCAAAATGCCATACAAATACTTTTAACATGCAGCTGCACAATATGAACCAGATACACCACATTCACACACAAGGGACAGCATGTGTGAGTGAGTATTGTTGCGTGGCTCAGACCAACAAAAAATTGTGTCTGTTGTCATGTTGTCTCTGCATAACTTGAGGTGCAATGGGGAGCTTGTGTGAGTGGCAGGTGGTTACAGAAGAAATAGAAAAAGCAGTGACACTTAAATTTGATGTTTTAGGACAAAATAAAGCTATATTTATGATGTCTCATTCTATATTGGTTATGAGAATGTCTCAAGGTATATTTATTACTTTTGAAGTCACAAAAAGCAAGGGAAAATGTAATTGTTCTATTTTATACTTACTGTACATGCACGACCCTGTGATCACACAGGTGGCCAATTATTACTGATTGTTTAGTTCACGGTTGTGGTCATCTTTAAAATAAAAGTAGAGACGAGAAGGAGTATTTCATCATGTTCTTACACTAGAGAGTACCGGTAGTTGAAATTTTCACTTCTGATTTTAAGCGCCTAAATCTAGGGCTCCTATTGTGAAAGGCGGGACCTGTGGATTCCAGTGATGTGCCGTGAGCACGAGGGATGGGTAGGCAGGGCGTTGCAAATCGAGACCACCAATGTCGACACCAGGAGTCAGTACGCCTTTCAGGTGTCTAGTTTGATCCTCCACTCTCAACAGGACAAATACAAGTGTATAGTTGTTTCAGAAGATGACATCTTCAAGTATTTCACCTCCAAGTAAACCAGTAAGTAACCCTGCTCCCAGCAGAGGCTGAGAAAAATGAGTTCACACCTGAGATGGCCTAGTTCAGGGACAGCTCTGCTGTAAATAGGCTTACACTCACCCAACCGGTGGAAAAATGGTGCTACAGGTACAATATTTATTAATGTATATATAACTATGTAATCTAAAAAAAGATCACATATGGCATGACAGCTAAAGACATGTTTCTTAGCACATGAATTTTGATTTTAGGTATTTAAAAGTAGAAAAATCACAATAATTCTTCATATAACCCCTTTAAAGAAACCTAAACAATTTTTCAATATAGCCTCCATACACTCCCAACAAAATATATCTCATGACACAGCAGCGCAGCCGTTGTTTGTGTTAGAAACACGGAGAAAATGACATCAACAACAACTGAGAACAGCCTCAGTGAGGCGCATCCACAAAGCCAATCCTTCCTTTTGTATCAATCACTGTGGAAAATATGAACAGTTTACTGACTATACCTTTGCTGAAGGTCTGATAGCTCAGGTGTTGGTCTCCCATCTTTCAAAAGCTGTCATTTTTCCTCAAAAGAAAGTTTCTCTATTGTCATCCTGCCTGTCGTGTTATCCCGCCCACTAGCGAACGTAGAGAACGTAGCAGTGGCCACGCTGTATTCACTAATGCACTGTGAACGTACATATAGCATTTAGCATAGCACTGTTATGTCCAAAGGCAGCATAGTTTTCTGCCTTTTTACATAAATGGTTTTCATATTGGGGAACTGATTGCGCAGGAGACGGTGTAGCCACCTCCTGCCTTACTAATACAGCGCAGGATTGAGATTTGTGCAGCATCTCTGCCATACCAAGAGATACTAATAATAATAATAATAATAATAACAATACATTTTATTTATATATCGGAAATTGAAAATTAAATTTTAATTTTATTATAAATAAAACAAATAATAAAAATATCAATTAACCCTTGGGTAGGCACTGCCTATCCTGCCTACCATGACTGCACGTTACTGGTGGATTCTATGCACACAGCAATTGCACAACGATTAAGAAATATGTGCTGCCTCAGTGTTTACCCTATAGTATAATGTTTTATTTACGTCATCTATTTTTCATCTAGCTGTTTGCACCAATATTTATACAGATCTATTTATTTCAGTTGTAAGATTTGTGGCTAAAACTCCATATATTTCACTTTCAGCCTTAAAGTGTCTGACTGAGATGGCGTAGACTACACATCACTGGATTATGTGGGCATCAACATCAGAGCAAACAGATTGTTTGACCTTTCTATAATCAACCATGTAAGGGTGTAGCTGTAGGAAGGTTTCAAGGAGATGTGATGCACAATTAATGATGAGCTTCTTTTTTTTTCAGCCAGCCTCTAACCATCAGCACATTAGCTGATATTTATCCAGTTTTACAGATGAGGAATGTTGCTATGAAATCACTGACTAGGACGCTTTGATCATTTGGTTCTGATTAGCCGAAATGAGCTGAGCTGACTGCAGATTAGCCCATGCACCTCCAAGATGTGGTCCCACAAGTTTAGGATTGATCTCAGCATATGCTGCCATTTGTGTCTCTAATTTACATCTGGGATATTTTTGGGATGTTTGATGTTTAGATAAGAGGCAGGAACACACAGAGTTCCTTTTATTGTTTAACTTTTTTAGGATCAATTTCTGTGGTTTTTTTTTTTATTAGATACTGTACCCCATTTGCAAACTGCTGTCTCCCTCACCCAAACCACCCCCTTTGTCTGCCCACTGAAATTGCTTTTGCCCCTGATTTCTTTTGATAGTAAGATGCCTTTGAACTGCAGCGAGCGCACACTGCATTCAATGGCAAGTAGAAAGGCAACTCAAATATTCATAGAGACCAGATCTCAGCAAGAATACTGATGGCTACAGCTCCACACATTGTGAAATGGAGCAGATGTGTCAAGCCCAGGCTTGACTTGGACCAGTGATACAGTATGTGCACGATGTAATGGCATAAGCTGTAAAAACGATTGCAGAGGTGCTTTAGGATTGCAGAATGTGATGGATATTGCAAGGACTTCCTTTATTTACGTGAAGGTCATCTGTGTTGGTTACCCCGGTCTCTGCCACTATAATGGGAGGATTGTAAGCATTGTTTTGAGGTAGGCAGGAGGTTTGTGTAGAGGTTCATGGTTAGGTCACAGCAGGACAGTATCAGTGTCGAGCACCAGGCATGCAGCTCCATCTTCTCGGTCTCAAAAGCCAAAACCCTAACCACACTATATATCAGGACCTTAAGTCCTATAATTAAAGATAAATAAATAACTTACTCCAAAGTAGTGTTCATTTTGATGGCCAGTTTTGATTTTGTTTTAGTCATAATCTTTTCACTACAGTATGATATAGTTTAAGTCAAAATGTTTGGATTATTTCAGTTAAAATCTAGCTTTAGGCGCCTAATCGACATTAATGACTGTTTCAGATATAGTCGACTAAAATATACAGTATTTTTTGCATTTTTTTTAAAGATTCAATTAGCATTAATCAACCTGATATTAGATGATATTAATGGATGTGATCAATGTGTAAAACAACATGATCACATGAATTATGAGTGGATTATTTTGATATAGTTTTTGTTCATGTTTGTTATTGATTCCAGTTTTGTTACTTAATAAAATGTAGTAAAAGAAAAAGATGACTGAAGATGAATTTTTAGTCAACAAAATGAAAATGTGTTTTTCTTATATTTGGTCTGGTAAAGTTTTTCTTAGTTACCCGTCTTTTAAGGGATGGCAGATGGACATAATTTCATGTTTGGAGTAAATTAAATACATTTTTTACATTTCTTTCTATTTAACTGAAAAACTTCTTCAAACTATTTTTATTTGTTGTATATTAACCAGCCAAAACTGTAATTTTAGGATCTACTGTATTCATTTGTGGAATATAAAAAAAACTACAATTTATAGATATTCCTCAATGCCCCAACAAAAACAACAACAAATAATCTAACAAAGGATCCATATACTCATTTAATACATTTGTAATACAAATTAATCAACGGATTAATACATATATACTGTAGTGAAATTCTATTAGAAACAAGTAGGGCTGTAACAATTTCTCATGTTCCACATATAGTGGATTCTTTTAAAACAAGAAATATGCATGTGCTTTCTTTTTACTTTGCATAATTCATAGCAAAAAATCTATTTTATCCGACTACTTAATTAATCAATGGAATAATTAATAGTGGATTGCCAGAGTTCATATTTGATAGCTGCAGCCCTAGAAGCAAGTGTTCTCAATAAAGAATTCACAATTAAAAATGAAATAAGTCATTCCTAAAGGTGAGATTTGCAGAGTACTTATATATAAAATCCTTCACCAGACTACATTATTCAAACATTCAGAGCCTTTAATAACAGAAATGACTCTTCATTCGTTAATGTTGATCTAACCCTTAATTTGCATTGGATGCATATCCGCTGCGTAACAGCAATGGAGGAAACCGAAGCACTATGCATCAATTCAGCAAAGATAAGCTTGTGTGGGACAGGAAGTAGAGCACAGACACACAAAACATGTGGTTTATTTGGCAGTGGTCTGCTGGTGCCTATATCCAGCTTTCTTCAGGCACACCATGAACAGGGCGGCAGTGGATCATATTTCACATATAAATATTGCACTTATCCAGTGTTATCCAATACCATATTTTTGAACAGTAATAATAAAGTTCTTTGAGTGCCAAGATATTTTTCTATTTTTGATTTTATGCTCAATGTTCAGCCCTTGTTCACCACCATCAGGGCGCCCCTTAGTTTGGGAATGGCTGATTTAAATTATCATTACAACATTTCTATCATAGAACCATCATGGTTGCTCTGATAATTAACTGGAAACAAAACACCTCCATATTTTACTTAACATTTATTCATAAACTGACAGGGGAAAAAATTCTAGGGACATAAAATTATATAAGCTTTTCTGCACTGAGTCAGCAGTAGATTTTGAGTTATACTAGAAAGAAGAAAAAAAAGTGTCTCTGAGGAGGGAGCATGGAGAAAAGCGTTCCACAGTTTCTCTTCCTGAATGCTGATAGCAATGTGTGATGGTGAGATAAGTCGTGTGATTGTTCTCCTTGTTCTCCCTGAGAATCGAGGATCTTGTTCATTATATTTGTCATATATCATCAGCTATATAATCATTTGCATCTGAATTGAATTTTTTTTTTTTTTAACAGTAAATTGTGTTGGTTCAGGTAAATTTGTGTTGACAGCATCTAGCTCAGCTTAAGTTCATGGTTTTGAAATAATAATAATAATAATAATAATAATAATAATAATAATAATAATAATAATAATAATAATAATAATAATAATAATAGTAATAAAGAAATACATAAGGGACCATTGATCAGAATCAATAAACTGTAGTAGAATCTTTGGAAGACTTGTCTTTACAGCAGTTAAAAGCAAAGTGAATGAATATACCGTAATTTCCGGACTTTAAGCCGCTACCTTTTTCTCACGCTTTGAACTCTGCGACTTAAACAATGACGCGGCTAAATTGTAGATTTTTCCCGCACACGCTGTGATCGCTCCGCGGTAGTTCACGATAAGAAGAGCAGATGAAGCGGTGTATCAGTCTGGTTCCAGTAAAAAGTGATCATAAAAAGCTGTAAATGGACTGCTATGTAGACAGTGAGGAGGAGACTTCATGTAGTAAAGAAAACTTATCAGTTGAAACATGGACATTTCCTTGCAACCTAACTTGAGTACAGCAGCCCACCTACCTGCCCGTTCTGATTGGCCATGTTGTCTGAAGGGCACCCTCATTAGCCAATAGGGTGCGGCCTATGTTAAGCTGCGGCATTTGTGTGGATTTTTTTTTAGAATATTGCTAAATTATTGTAACGCAGCCAATAAAACAGTTTGCTTTATAGCCCGTAAATTACGGTACCCCAAACCTGTTACAATGTTTTCCAGGCACTGGGACATAATGGATATTTATTAGCTGTAGAGCTCACTAAACCAGAACCTTATGTTACACATGGCTGTGCTTTTTCGTTCCAGCTTAAGATGAAAGCAATTTTTCATGTGTAAAAATAATTTGGGTTGATTTTAAAACAAGTTGTTCCTTTTCTCTTGTGGTGTTTGGGACAATTCATCATTTGCTTCCCAATAAAGACGTTATGTAGTTGATTAGTGGACAGTAACGCAGGTGATACATTTGTTCTCAGTGCTCTGTCAACTTAGTGTGAGCGCTGATGTAGTGCATTTCCATATTTGCACATTCAGACTCCACCGACATCTCCCATTGATTGTGAATGATGAAGAACATGCTGGGCTGTCGCTGCTGAACCACAAGAAAGATGCATGAGTGTGATCCATCTTCATGTTTTGTTTAAGATTTAAAATCTGCTCTTTTCTCTCATGTGAGTATAGGGGTGGCTTTCTAGCACTACAATTCAAAATAGGACTCCAGTCACAACGCATTTAATGTCAATTTTGTAGAAAGTGCTTGCATATATTTACATCCCAGTTTTTCTTGTGTTTTAGCATATAAAGGAGTATTAGCTAGTAATAGTTTTAGGATTTCACAGAAATGGCTAAAGGTTGTGGAAATGTAAAACATTTAAATGTTTAAACAGCCAGTAAAGAACATTTCTGTAATTGCAGTAGTCTATATAAAATTGCCTTTCTGTCTAAGTTTTAAACGACTTCCTCAAGCTGTGGAGTTGTAATTGCTTCTGTTGACCTATCATTGCCACAGTGGAATAATTGCAACCTGGTGGAAATGGGTGTAACCTGAAGCTTGCTATTCCAATCAAGGTTATTCAAGCTGAGCTTAGGGGGCTGTAATGGAATTGCAGCACAGATGCTTCTTTTATTCTTCTCTTTGTAGTGCACAATAAATCAGAAATATGCATTAAAAGATAACACCAATTATTAATAACACATTACTCCATTCTTAATCATCTATTAGGACATTTATTAGACTTAAAAACACCAAATTAGTTTGTTTGTGTTAAACACCCAAACCTTAATAGGCTATATAAAGAGGCATATGGTCACCAGGGTTGATAGCTTATTATCTGTCACATACACTTTGTTGACATAGGAAATACATTATAAACACATCAGAGTGATGTGAGGCCAAGAATAATAATATACAGTTGATAATGCCACCAATCCAAATGCATTAGTTCAGCAATAACTTGTACAACTGTGAGAAAGGGTGATTGCTGTTGTATGTAAATTGCTTTGTCGTTTCATGATTAATCAAATCTCGTATTACTGTTGTCGTCTTCTCTGATCATAGTGATTATAGGAACCATCAGGTACAACCAAAACACTTACTCTTTCTATTAGATGTAATGAAAAAACAAAGCTGATAATCTGAAACAATGGAATCGCTAATTTACAACATTGTGGTGTTATTATGTCAGCATGTGTGTGTTTTACTTGACTTTAAAGGTCTACACTACGAATACAGATTGGATTCATCTTTGTTAGCTGGCTTGAACTAACCAAACATTCGCTGTCAGACAGGAGCTGTACTACCAACGTCGATCAAAACACGCTAATTTAAGCTAAGCGATTTTACCCTTGGTACGTGCGCGTGCACATGAAAGGGGTGGAGATTGCAGCGTCTGACCAATCAATGGAGAACCTGGCAGAGCAATTAATGAAGGAACAGCTTATGATCTTTAATAAATATAATGGATTTAAATCATTGATGACAGCAAAGAGCAACTGTGTTAGTGCAGCGCACAGCAGGAGGCGGAGCTTTTATACTCGCTCAGATCTGAAGGTTGCTGAAGTTTAAAATGATGAATAATTAAAAGCCATAATTCAGACCAAAGACAACGCTGTTGTTACAGAAAAGGCAGTAATGAGAGAACACAGGGAGGACATTGCTGACACTGTTAATACATAAAAGCTCTCTGATCAGTTTCCATTTATTACAGCACACACGTTTTTCAATTCAAGACCTGTTTATCACACACACTGGGATGACAGTACATTGTTTAACTGTATGTTTATGCTGATAGTGTCAGCCTCAGCATTGAATGAATGAATGAATAATTTTATCCATCCGTGCATACGATCGACACGCAGGCTTCATCAGCTGACTGTAGATCAGTCCATTCAATATAAATCTTTATCTTTCCTAAAGGATGTCATTGGTAAATGAAAGGATTGCATTTATCATTAATAATATTCTTTTCTGAACGCAGCTGTCAGATCTGCACCAACCAGGATCATCTATCAATGTGCAGGTCATTTTCTAAGAGATCTGATTAGTCAGGAGGCGGGGCTTTAGTACTCACTAAGATTCTAGCCAGAGCCAAACCTGCTGCTGACCAGGTTAGCCGTTCAGCATTAATTGCCATAGCGATTAAGCTTTGTAGTCCAGCACACACTGATTAAATCCCGGAAGTTAGCGTGATAAGAGGTAATCTAGCTTTGTAGTATACCCCCTAAATGTTATTTGACTAAGCTCAGGTGTATTTTTACCGTCTAACCTTCGAGCTCCTGGTCAGTTCCTTTTTTAGGTAAAAAAAAGGTTTTAAGGATAATGATTGATGATATAAACATGCTTCATGCCCAGCCTGATGTGCACATTTGTTTCATATTATCACAGTTGATAAGAGATTTCCTAATTCATCATCAACCTTCAAAAATGAGACCAAATCACATTCCATGCCGTGTTTATGCTGCCAACCGAGCCATCAAACAGCAGTTACAGTATATCTGTGAAGTTTATATATAATAATCAGATTCTCTATTTACTAGCCTGAGTTTACTTTGTGTTTAGAATTTGGCAATGTAATGCTGTGGGTTGTTTTTGTTGTTTTTGTTTGGGCCTACACACAAAGCTGGATTCCCTTTCATTCATTCATTCATTCATTCATGTATTCTACAGGCTGTATAAAATACAAATATTGTCCACCTTATGATGTAGGCAGAGCTATGAATCAGAGACACAGACAGACTCAGTGCCTAAGTAAAGTAATCAATTACCGGCATTCATACCTTTCTGCTTTTACTGCAGCAACCGTGTTGTTTTTGGTCTGAATTATTGATTTTAATTCTTCATATTTTTAGTGAATTATTCCTTATTTGTGATGTCTTCATTGTCCTGGATCTCCTCTACTTGCTGCTGCTTGTGTTCAAATTACCTTTAGGCTTTTTCTTTGTGTTCTTTATCTTTCTCTCTTTGTGTTTTCATGGACTCTTTATTTTTTTACTTTTGCATTGTCATGACAATGGATTTACTTTTGAAATGCTACTCCTGCTTGCTGCACCTGGGTCCTCCCTCTACACTTCACCTCTCTGACAACTCCATGCTGAGAGCTTGTTTTACTAGGCAGGAGCCTTTTTAGAGCAACGCTTCAGCAAATAATGAGCATTAAACTCTTTGTTTTTTTGTTTGTTTGGTTTTTTTTTTACAGACTCCAGCTTTAATTATCCTTGATTTAATAGAAATAAAAGTAGCCTCTTGATCCCAGTGGGATTAAAATGAGGTTGAGTGGATTGCTTTTGACTCGTAATAATACAAGCAGAATGCATCAGCCTCACATCCAACACAACACATGCAGTGTTTTGGATGCAATGTTCATGCAGAATATAGTGATGGATCCCACGTCATTGGAGGAAATGGCAGGAGAAAACGGTTTTGTCAGAACTTTCAGCAGAGACGTGTGCTATTGACTGTCTTTCTGGAGAGCTTGTGTGGGTGGAATATTGTGGCTGCTATTGTATTCTTGTTTGAATGATGTTACTTAATAATTGCAATCAAGCAACTGAAATGTTCCAGCCTCTGCTTTCCATCTGCAGTGACTAACTCTTTTGGTGTTAGTTCCAAGGATGTCTCACTTATACAACCAGGAAGCTTTGAGATTTGGCTTTCTTCTTCTTGTGCTATTTTAATAAATGTATTTAGCTCGTTAGAAAAGTGGTGGTATTAGACACAGTGAACTGGCATTGGTGCTTTAATTAATGTGAATAGAGTTTCACTCAAGCAGCAGATATGCAACCTTTCATGTGTTTGTGTATCTACATATTCAGTCTTAAGAAGGGTGAAAACTTCCTTTCTATGTTCCTCGCCTTCAGACATAAAAGTACTATTGTTTGTGCGACAGAACCAGAGTGGACCCATTAGTTATATCTTTTAGAGTTGCTATGTGTGGTCAGTGTCAAAATGTGACATTGCCATGGTTGAATTTGTGTTTTTGATCTTCGCCTATGTGCTTTGACTGTTTAGGTTCGTTTAACACTACTTCAAACCTGAAGTACAGCACATGAACTATGAACATTCAACAATGTTAAAACACTTGTAGGACCCATGACGTACTGGATTTAGTGTTTCACAATTATTGCTGTACGCTAAGTTCCCAGATTCATGGTGACACATTGGCTAGAAAGATTTATTCAAGATCCAATCCAACGTTGAGCTCCATTCACTGTGACCAGAGGCAAATTATTTAGTGTCATCTATTGGCTGGGACATTCCAATGACTTCAGTGCAACTAATGAGCCTATGATTTGAATATAATAGAGTGAACCATCATCTGTGCCAATTACAAGATAGGGCTGGATAATTGGCCCTGCAGGCCAATGCATCATCTACTGAGTCCAAACTAGCTACAACACTGTGAAGGGTGAAATGGTTAATGGGCTAAATAAAGTAGCAACCATTGGGATTTAAATGAAATGTTTTTAAATTTTACTATGCATGTATGCCAGGGCTGCTCAATTAATCGAAATTTGATTACTATTATTACACCTAGGGGTGTCCCGATCCGATATCAATATCGGATATTGGTCCGATATGAGCCTGAAAATGAATATCGGATATTCGATTCAAATTTCCGGATTCTTCAATATTTATTTATTTATTTTTTTTCCCCAATTCATTTTTTATTTATTTCATTCAATTGTAGAATACTGTGGATATTATGTTGAAGGTTAAAATGTATGTAACCAATTGGTTAATAATAAATGGGTCAGTTTTTCTCATACCTACTGTTGCTGACTATTGTACTGTGTTTGAGTATTTTCTAATATTCAACACTACAAATTAAGTATTTTTTTTTTTTTTATTAAAGAAAAAAAAACATGTATGGATTCATGCTGATATCGGATCAATATCGGCATCGGCCGATATGCAAGGCTGCAATGTCGTTCATCTAATGAGAACCAGGACCCTATTGGTGAGTGGTGACTGTTTGTACCAAAGAGTTTTAAAAAGCTGTGAAATGTAATGATATCAATATCAGATATGGTGCTAAGTTGATCCTCACTCACAAACACACACACAGTCCCTACTCACATTACTATACATCGTGTAGCTTCTTTATTGAGGTGGCCTTCTCTCTAAAAGCCCAACTCTCTAAAAGCATTACACTTAAAAACACAGTCAGCCATTAAAAGTCTCTTAGCCCTGTTTCCCTGCTGCCCTGAGGCGCCACATTAACAGGCCACAATGAAATCCTGACAATGATGAAAAACACCCAAAAAAACCAGTCTTTTGAAATAAGTCTTTGTTCTTTCTCTTCTAGCACACACAGATCACACTTTGGGCCATCTGCGGCTACAAGAAGTTTTGTCGTGCCCAATTTACATGCAGAATTTTTTTCACATTTCAAAAGTCATGCTCGCATATTAAATTTCCATGGACCTGAAGGAGTGCCATGAAATGTTTTGAAAGGTTCTAGTTCTTGACTGTGCAGGAAGTCTTTAATACTTCCAACTAATGTTACCTGATACATTTTACAGGCTTGTGCATATTTTTCATTTATTTATTTATTACTGCCAGCCTCAGTCCACAACACTCGGACAGAAATAATAAGCAGTTATATAGAGCTCAGGAACAATTCAATAAGAAATATACTTAATGATATCATGATACAAATATGTGTACTCTGATTTGTGTTCTTACCCCCACCAGTACCGGTTCTATCTAATGCTTATACAGTAGCGAGACAAAAAAAAAAAAAAACAGCTGTTATGTGTTGGTAATTACTTTGAATTAAACAACTTTTTCACTGGATGTACTGAGTGTTTAGGTAAACACAGTCACAGATTAATCTTGGTATATTGGTTGTAGCTATGGTTACATCTGTGTTATCACTATTAGTTATAGTCATTTTGTGAATTATGCCCTAGGTTTAAGAATTACTTTTAGACAACACAACACAGACACACTATGCGTGATATAAACATGACAGTAGACACGTTGTGGACAACCTGGACAGCAGCAATACACACTGTAAGTATAGTAGATTAAGTTTGTTCTCTTGTGGATGTGGAATGTTTTCTTGCCATTTGTAACAAGTCTCATACAGATGAGATCTAGATGCCGGGTAGCTTTTCTCATGGGTGATAATGATATTTTGCTTAATTTTCTTTTGTGGGAGCAAATAAAAAAGCCAATTTTTTGGCCAGAATACATGCTCATTGCAGAGTTGGGACCAAGTCCTTGTTTTGCAAGTCAAAGTCAAGTCCCAAGTCTAGACAGTCGAGTCTTGAGTCAAGTCCCAAGTTTATACAGTCAAGTCCTAAACCTTTTTCCTCAAGTCCTAAACAAGTCTTAAAAAATGAACTGCCCAGGCACTGGTAAGGACATTTTTGGCTGAGATATCCATACGCTTGCTGTGAGACGTAAGCTTGTAGATTATTTTCATATTATCTGTGAAACACAACCAAGTGTAACAAATGTAATGCCCCACCCCTTCAATCCCAGACATTTGAAGACACTGTCACACCTTGAAATGAATAAAATGAAAATTAAGAATTTATACATTAAGAATCAATGTGGCAGACTGGCGATCTATCCAGGGTGTATCCTGCCCTCACCCGTACTACGCTAGGATTGCCTCCAGCACCCTGCGACCCTAAGCGGTGGAGAAAAAGGATTGATGGATGGATTGATCCAAAAAAAAAACTGCTGTCATTTTGTGCAAAAGATAATAGAAATATATGAACTCCAGCTTGAATAAAATAATGATATACGGATAATGTTTCAAAATATTTTTTTTGGCTTATTTATACAAAATTGCCCTATAATAACTCATATAATTAAATGAGTTGAATATAAAGATAATTTAGGTTTTTGTCACATTCCTTCAATAAATCCAGAATGGATGGCTTTTAATGGAAGGGAATGAGATCTGATCCCCTGGTGGGGAAAATCAATCCCTGCCATTTCCATTGATTCTGGATTTCCTGAATCACTTTCAAGGAATTTGACAAAAGCTTAAATTATCCTTGTCAATTCACTGTGGGGAGTGTCACTGATAGAACAAGTCATCTCAAAGGTGAAGTGGTCCTTCAAAGTTGAAATTATACAATTAAAAACAAAACATTGCATTTTAGTTATTTTCAGGTAATCCTGTATAAATGTGCCCAAAGACCATTAAGACAGCTTGCTTGCTAGTAAAATGCTAAACAATAGGTAGCACGTACCATTACAGCTGGTATGAAGTGGGTCAATCACATCTCATTTATATTGATTTATTAATGTAATGTAGTCGCCAGTCCAAAAAAGACATCATAAAAATTAATTGGCTTCGCATTGAACCCCCAACCACCTCAGCGCACCTTCTTACTCGCTACGCCACAGATACAGCAGATGTCACTGTGACACAATGAAATGAAGCGATAAAAAATAATATGATTTTTATGTCACTCGTCATCATGGCATGACTTGATATGACTCATCAAGTCAAGTCTAAGTCTAGAGTCTCTGAGTCCTTTTTTTTATTTCATCAAGTCGAGTCAAAAAGTCCTAAAATCGGGACTCGAGTCCAAGTTTCCAATCTCTAGCTCATTGTAGCTCAGTAAAACAATGTTTTCAGGGTTTGTTATTTCTTCTGGTCAAAGTCCTACAGTGAACAAGGAACTTTACTGGTTTTAGTTTGTAATTTCTCACCAGGCATGGTGGAGTTCTTGTGTACTTACACAGTCAACCGAGTAATCCAGTAGCATATCACTACTATTATCTGAAGGATAGATGGATACCAAAACTTCTTGAAACCCACTTGGGGAAGAGGGGTCAATGCTAATGCTGTTATATATTCATATTAAACCCATGTGATCCTGATTCATGCATATGTCATTTCTCTTAGGGGCCTCGGAGTCTGCTCTAGCTTTGAAAAACCAACAAAATAAAGGCACTTACCACTTATTGTTCAAATACATTTTAGATATTTGATGTATTTACCGTTACCATAATAGCATTTATTTCTGATACCTCTTCACCTCTTTGCTTCTTAAAAAATGCTTCACCGCGCAACAGGAAACTGCAAATACCCTATCTCAAATTGCATATGGAGTAATGGACCAAGATAATGACTTAAATCACACCCGGAGAGAACATTTGTGACTGCAAAGCCATTTGATGAGTGGGATCTAAATGGCTATGGTGTCATATTTCAGTACGTGTATTTCTGGTCATCTGAACACATGCTTTTAGGCTTTTTTCCTCCTTCTAATGCATAAAGCGTTGACCTCCCTCTATTTATCTCACTCATCCCCGGGAGCTGAAGTAGGAAAGTAAGGTCTTGTAATTCAGAGTAGAGTTGACTCTGCAGCCCCCATTTAAAAGCAAAGCAGCAACTACATTAAAAAAGCAGCACAGGGGGAAAAACTAGGACTTTTTTCAGTGTGCAAAAGACAGTGTCTCTTGCTCCTTTTTTTGCTCTATTATTCTTGGGCTTTGCACTCCAGCCACGGTAGAAGAAAAACAAGCATGATGAAAGACTGACCTTTGTCTAGACCCAATCATTTTGCTGAAGGTACAACATTGAGGTGTAGACAGTGTAGAAATGTCATCACTTGCCAGGGTGAAAAATCATATGACAATAAGATGATGTGTGGCAGCGCTTGCCTGCTTGGATTTTTGGGCTTGCATGTGAACAGCAACTTTATCAAAATGTTCTCCTTGAATGCTTTTATATTGTATAGCAATGTGTTTTTCCAATGATGCCAAATCAATAACATTAACCAGTCAGGTTTGTCTTTTGTGCACATGCTGTAGACATTCCAAATGTAACGTAATCTACATTTTAAGATGTCATGCTTTGTTTTTTAATGGATGTTGCTAAAATTGTCCTGAAAGGAAAACAGCTACTCATAACTACTAGCAGGTAGGTAGCTGCTTGGTCACTATTAGTTAACAAAAGCACAAGTACACGGACACAGTTGCCAAGCTTTTGCCCTGGTTAAGATTCAGTTGTGCAACTGTACTATAAATTCTACCTGATACAAAAGGACATTTTACAAGATAGCGTAAAAGTGGAATTCCAACATTGCTAAGACTGAGGGCAGGCCCAGAAGGCATCAGTGCATAAAAGCACAGATGTGCAACCCTATATTTTTAAACACAAAAACACCTAGAGCAATGAGTTGTAAGATTAATCCTGTTTCAAAGGAACCCCCAAAACACGGCTGTTTTCTCCTTCATCACATGCTACCCAGGGCAACAAATGGCTCATAACCTTAAAAACATATTGGTCATAAGAAGCAAAGGCTGCTGGAGTGCATTTTTTGTTTATTTCTTGTTACAAATAACACTCCAAGTAACATAATAAATAGATAATTGGATAATTTATAACAATGTTTCAAATGCTTGTTTAGCAACTGAAGCGCACTTCATTGCTGTGTCTTCAGAGAGGACACAGATCACTGGATGATGGAGTGGTTTGGAATGAAGGACAAAAAAAGGAGCACCGAAATACCCCCTGGTGTTATTAAAGCCTGGATGTTTTTTGAGGATTTGCTGCGACTAGTTGTGATAGACGTCTCTAAGCTTTTCCAAGCTGCTGTAAGCTCACAGTGGAGCTGTAATTGCCTAGTCCCAGTATTGTTTAACTGCCTGTGCTGCGTTTACTTTTCATTACACTAATGTATTCATCTCTGCCCATTTTGGTTGACATGTTCAATCACAGTTCATCATCCTACCTTTTTTTTTTTCCAACTGCATCTCTTTGTGTCCCTGTTTTGCCCTGGCAGTGTTAAGAGGTTACACCGGTCAGCACAGTCATGGTGACACACCGCTGCCTGGTCAGAGATTAATCAGCTGTAATGGCAAATTTGCGATGCTCAGGGTCTCCAGTTAGTCTGTGACTGGGACTTAATTGGCAGTAAAATAGTTGAGTGAGATAATCTCATTGACCGGCAGCCTGAGGAAAAGGTCATCTGCCACACGACCTGATTGCTTAAGCCTGCACCAATTTGATAACATCCCTTGCGTTGCACATAAGACCACACCAACCACGATCAAGACTTGCTCGAGACCAGAATGCCCTGAAACCAGGACAGGAACAACTTTTAGGATTTGAGACCAAGTCAAGACCAAGATCGAGACAAGCTGAGACCGCGATAAGACCAACACCATAGATATGTATTTTAAAAACTAAGAGAAGGTTAAACAGTTAAAGAGAACCCTCTTTTTAATTTTAGTTTTTAGCTACTCTTTCTAAGCACAACATGCAAAGAATCTTAAATCTTGAAAAAAAAAAATTCAACAAAATTCTTGCAAAAAAAAAAGCCACTGATGAGTCTAGAATTATTTTAAATATCTGCCTGATTATTATTTGCCAGGTGAATGAGGCCTAAGTTAATTGTTGAGCTATTTCTGTCTTGAAATAGATTCATTTTGATCCTGTCAAACCTCCTCCCTATTTTACCGCAGTATATGATATTATTGCGACTAAATAAAAAAAATGTGAGGTAACGGGGTGACGGGGGAGAGGACTGATCGCGTCTTTTCGTTTTTCTTCAACACTTATCATTAACAGCGCCACTTTTACAGTTGAAATGATCAACTAAAAGAGTTACTAAAGGATGAGATCACTCAGAATGTCGGCTCATTCAAGGAGTTCAAGCTGCAATTCGTAGAATCCTCTCTCCACTCCGTTTTGAAACCGAAACTGAACCTCCCTTACCGGTATATTCTGAACGCTCTTAGTGACTTTTTTCTCAGTATAGACTGGTGACAAATATATAGATTTTAGCTTGTGTTATTGGAGATTTTTCTGGTGTTTTAGACTCTAAAACATCAGAAAATTTAGAGACTCTGACATGAACATACTGTATGTATCACTGTAGATACTGTCCTGAACAGCTGCTGCTGCTGTCAGCTCCTCCCCACCAGAAGCACACACACACACAGGTGGCTGTGATCTAGGCTTCTTGCTGCTGAGCGGACTGACAAGTGACAACCATCATTCTGCTGCTAGACTATAGAATAAATTCACCTTGAATAAGCTTATCTTGGTTTACCCGCATCTGTTGTTACCCTCTCTCTGACACCTGTGTGTGTGTGTGTGCGCCCGTGTGTGCATGTGTGCGTGCGTGAGTGTGAGGTGTGTGTGTAGGGCGAACACTGAGCAGTCACGGGGAAGTGCATTGCATTTTTTTTTTTTTTTAATGACTTATTGAAACTGATACCTTTGCTATTTTTATGACCCTGCGTATACGATAATACCGTATTACCGCCCAAGCCTAGTCTCTGTATTTGCAGGTGTCTGACACATAAGGAACTGAAAAAGATTTCCAAGGAGGCAGAACAATCAGTAAGCTATTACTAATGCTAAATGTTTGAAGTCAAATTACAACAATAACTAATCAGAAACAGTTCCAAGTGCTTCTTCTTAATATCACATTAAGGAAGTTGAAGAAAAGCAAATAAGTGCTGGTCTCGAAAGGTCTTGACAGAAAAGTCTGGCAAGTCTGAGACTGAGACAGGACCAACTAAAAATGCCCTTGAGTCAGAGACAAGTCCAAGACCGCCAAAATGTGCTCTCAAGACCAAGATTGGTCTCGAGTGCTACAACACGAAACCGCCATCCTTAAAGAGAAACTAAACCCCAAACCCACTTAAGTAGTGATGATGATTAATCCTGGTCCAACTTTTAACATTTTAGTAAAAGTATTTTAATTTGGCGTATTTAGTTGTGAAATATCAGAGTTACTGGCTTTCTAAGGGTTGAACACCGTCTATTACAGTTGAATTTTGCTATTAGCTGAGACAGATTATTTGGATTTTCATGAATCACCAACTGTCACTGTTGGCCTTGCCCCTCCTGTGATTGAAGGAGGGTTTCCTTCAATCACAGCCCTCAGTGAGCATTGATGCGTGCATTCTTGTGGTGATGTTTTTGACTCTCTGCTTCTATTAAAGCAGATTCTGGTCTAATCAGAGGGTTCATCAAGCTCTGTGTGTATGTACAGACACATAGTGTGTGTTCCTGTCTGTGTGTTCCCTTCTAGTGGCAGGTCAGCACAAAGCAGGGGTTTAGTTACTCTTTAAATTATGTAAATAAAACAATTTAATGTAATGAAATAATTCTGTGTTATCTACTCTACCTCCAAGTAATTCAAAGTTTCAAGACATTTTGTGTTTTTAACTCATTATTCAAATTGAACTCCTCGTCACTGCTTCCTATATGAGTCGTTCTAGAGAAAACCATCTCAGGGAAGCTCC
The DNA here is from genome assembly GCF_900634775.1 of Gouania willdenowi. Taxonomy (NCBI): domain Eukaryota; kingdom Metazoa; phylum Chordata; class Actinopteri; order Blenniiformes; family Gobiesocidae; genus Gouania; species Gouania willdenowi. Next base: position 31,355,277 of record NC_041056.1, read on the forward strand.
TCTACATGCTTGTCGTCCTCATCGGGGTCTCGACTTGACTGCAATTGGTCATCGTAACCGACTTCAGTAAGCAAATGCTCACATTCGATGGCGTCTGGCACTTTGGAGAGGGTCTCTTCATGGACGAATCCTGGTTTTCACTGTTCAGGGCAGATGGCAGACAGCGTGTGTGGCGTTGTGTGGGTGAGCGGTTTGCTGATGTCAATGTGGCCCATGGTGGCATTGGGGTTATAGTATGCGCATGCATATGTTATGGACAACGAACACAGGTGCATTGTGAATGCACAGTGATTCCGTGACGAGATCCTGAGACATTTGTTATATCATTCATTCGCAACCATCATGTTGCAGCATGATAATGCGCGGCCCCATGTTGCAAAGATTTGTACGAGAATTATCACCATACCAAAATGAGTAACCGAGATACTATACCAGACAAAGTATCACGGTTTCGGGTAATATTGCGATATTGAAGCCTTTTTTTTATTATTATTGTTATGATTATTTTATGAACTGCAATGTATTTGTACAAGTTAGAAATACCTAATAATTACTTGCAGTGATGTTTGGTGCATGATAAGAGTACATGAACAAAAGCATATAAGCAATAAAAAAAACTAATAAAGGAAGTTAAATGTATATGGTTCAAATTAAAAGAAAATATCATTCAGTTTCCTTTGCACATCAATTTATGTTTAACTAATATAAATAACCAACTTACGATAACAAATTCACTGTCTTTAAAAAAAAAACTTTTTGACAATAATGCTTCTTCTCCAACATAATAAACCATAGATGATAAAATACAATAAACAGGAACTGATTCCTTGAGAAAACTATATTTGTATGCATTTTCTGGGTGACGTCACTGGTGTTTTTGTCAGGGACTAGGCTGAGGATCACCTTCCACTGGTGGGAGGGTCACATGTTCTGGGCGGTCCTGTCAGCACCACACCTGTAGCCAGTCTGCTAATCATCATGTCACCTATATATATCCTGTCTGTGTGTATTACTCTTGTTGGTCTGTTAATATTTCATGTCTGGTCTGTCCTAATTGTTGGTCTGGAGTCCAGGTGGGCCACGCGCCCAGGTTGAGGATCGTCCTGCACCTCACGTCAGTCTAGTGTCTGCTCTGTAAAGAATAAAGACTTTGTCAAGTAACCCTGCCTCTGAGTCCTGCAATTGGGTCCTGTCTGCTGCCCGTGACAGTTTTATGAGATCGGATGTGATCCCTCCTTTGTATGTATATCATTTGTATATATTGTTTGAACATTGTAAATGCCTTTTTAATAAAAATAAATAAAAATTTAAAAAAAAAGTCAGTGCGGAAAAAACAAACAAAAAGTGTTTCCTCCTTTGGCTCCTATAGCTGGTGACAGCGCCTGCACAGTGCATCTCCTATTGTTTTACCGTCTCTGCCTCGTTTAAAGCCTAAATAGTTCCAAATGGGACTTTTGGAGTTTGGTTTTTTGAGCAAAATTAGTGATGCCACTGACGACGACGCTGTGGCGTCGTCGTCAGTGGCATCACTAATTTTGCCCCCGGTGCTTCTGCCATGTGTTGTCTTGTGTTTGTAACTATAAGCCGTGCATGCGTCCAGGCGAGACAGAACTTAAGCTTGTTGTTGTTTTGAAGCGAGTTTCTATTGAAGCGGAGCTGTTTTCATGGAGTTTGTTTTTGCTGGTGTAGTAAACACGAACAGCCAATCAGCCACAGAGAGGTGGACCCAGTGTGTGGAAACAGCCTATCATATATCCGGACGTCACCAGTAACAGGCAAACAGCCAATCATTCAGCAGCTGTGGAGTTGCCATGTTGGTTTGTTTTCAAGTAAGTAGCGTGCAGTGAGTTTAGACTGTGCCGTGAGAAGCCAGGTGGAGAGTAGAGGCAGCCGCTATGTCGCGGAAACTGGCACTGGTAGTATCGTAATCCACGGTAGTACTGTTGTGTAGAATTTCTAGTATAGTAGGAACCATTACAATTTGGCACCGCGGGGAACCCCCGCCCCGCCACACACACACACACACACACTGGCGCAATCATCATACTGTCTAATCAGCATCTTGATATGCCACACCTGAGAGGTGGGACGGATTATCTCTGCAAAGGAGAAGTGCTCAGTGACACAGATTTAGCCAGATTTGTAAACAATATTTGAGAGATATAGGTCTTTTGTGTTTATAGAAAATGTTTTAGATCTTTCAGTTCAGCTTGTGAAAAATGAGAGCAAAAACAAAAGTGTTGCATTTATATTTTTGTTCACTATAGTTTTAGGCTTGAGTATAGGGAAATAGTTAAGGTAAAAAAAAATTTATAAATAAAAACTATTCTAGGGCGCACGGTGGATTAGTGGTTAGCACGTCCGCCCCACAGCAAGAAGGTCCTGGGTTCAAGCCCTGGGGTGGACTTGGGTCCTTTCTGTGTGGAGTTTGCATGTTCTCCCCGTGCTGCGTGGGTTTCCTCCGGGTACTCCGGCTTCCTCCCACAATCCAAAAACATGACTGTAAGGTTGATTGGAGTCTCTAAATTGCCCATAGGAGTGAATGAGAGCGTGAATGGTTGTCTGTGTCTGTGTTGCCCTGTGATGGACTGGCGCCCTGTCCAGGGTGTACCCCCACCCAGCGCCCTATGAGAGCCGGAGATTGGCACCGGCAGACCCCCGCGACCCTGTTAAACGGGAATAAGCGGGTATGAAAATGGATGGATGGATGGAAAAACTATTCTTGAAGTTATGCAGATCATTTTAGCTGCAGTTTAAACCCACAGTCTAAGAGGAAGCCCACTGATCACCATAAAGTGAATACAAAAAATATTTTGTTATATCTTGAAAGCAGCAAAAACAGGACATCTCAACACATGCCCATTAATATAGTAAGACATACATGATAATAATGTGTTTTAGTCCAAATGTAAGGACCTTTTTTCCTTTCGTCCTCTTATGCTCTGCCAATTAGCTGGCAAACCTCCCTCCAGTGACAAACACAGGTCATTGCAATGTTATTTACTGAGCTTTTGAAAATTGGGGTCACAGGCAGTGCAGTGTTATTTCTACCTCACCTGTGTGTATTTGTGCATCATTATGTCTGTTAAAGCCATTTTTAAAGAAACACATTCTATTAGAGTTTGTCTCAAGCCTGAAGCCCTGGTTGTAGATGAGCACAACAAAGTTCAATCGAAATCTCAGAAGAAGACATTTTCTCATTGGTGTGCGTTGTTTGCAGATAAAAGCTTAGTAAGTATCAGCAAAAAAAGCAACCAGTAAAGTTCCTTTTACTATTATCACCTATAAATGGAAGAGTTGCTGATCAATTTATGTTGTGTTTGGTATCGACTGAGTGATTATTCATGAGGAGACTGAAGACAATTGAATAGTAGTGAACAATTAATGCTGTTGGTCATGGGTTCAATCCAAGTAGTCGCATTTTTTCCCCTGACCAAGGATCTCAGGGAGTGATCGTTTGGTTTGTTTCGGTTCTCTGCACTCCTGCCATGTTTTCTCCCACTCGTCTCTCTCTAATAGCTTACTTTATGTGCTAACAGAGAAAAGTGCATCCATCCATTTTCTCCTAGCAGCTCAGGGGCACATCTTAAGCTGTCAAGTGCACAGACCTCATTCTGTTAGGGATATGTCAGTGTTGTATTTCTTGAAAGTGATTGGATGAGCTGTAGTTGCAGGTAGTCATGGGGTTAACATGTAGGCGTGACCCCTTTCTCACTCCACCATCCGACACACACGTTGAGAGACGGTGCTATTACTGTAGGTGGACTCTCCTGTAATGCTGTCATTAGTCGTGGTGAAAAACCATTGCATCCCACACACATATAGGAGTAGAGAGGCTTTGCGATGCCATTAACCCAAAGATGCACTTCATCTTGTGTACACGTGACATGGCAAAGAACAGCTGCTGGAAGTTGTCATTGGGACGAGATCTTGGTGTTGACTGTCCTGCCAACTTATTGCATTATTGTTTTATGAGAGGAGCTTAAATGATTCATCAATTAAACCGACTACAGAGATAGGAAAAGGAGTCAATGTACCTTATCTGAGTCAATCCCTCATTATTTCATGATTGGGTCTAATTTTTGTACCCAATGCACGGCGCAGTGCTCGGACTGCTTTTCTTGAGAAACCACTGCCCATACTTCTGCTATAGAACAAATGCCAGGTTACAGAAACTCTGGGGGCTGCTCCATTTGGTGAAAATCAAAGTTTTCCCCCCAAAAAAAGACAGTGACTGAAAGTGTGCGACCATTGCACACCAAACAAAAAGATAGCACTGTGTGCTGTGTTTATTGAATGCAGTTGTAGCATTTCATTCAAAGCAGCAGACTCAAAAGGACAAACAACAGGTCAGGTTTATCATTTTTTATTGCAAAGCACTTTTATTCTCAATTAAGGAAGATATACTTGAAGATTAAATCAGGGCTTTGGCCTTTATCATGGTCATATGTTTTTTTGTCCTGTGCATTTGACCCATCCCTGAGGAGCAGTCGGCAGCCATGTTGTGGCATCTTTCAAAATGCTTTATATGTTGGTATATAAATAACAAAAAAAAAAAAAAACTTAATTGCCCAATAATGAATAACCAAATATGTTTTCTTCATATTTAAACAAAGCTGTATGTGTTGTTGAAAAAGCCCCTAACAGATATTGTCATTAAAGCCATAGCTCCAAGCAATATATAACTACACCTAAAAATTTAAAATTAATTAGTGTTCTTATACTTTTAAAGTTGAATATAAAATGGTATGTTTCTTGTTGAACTTTGTGGAAATAAGTTTGTTTTTATTGTTTTTATTTTGCATCTATTAATCTGCAAAACGTGATTTATCCTATATGAATAATCGATTAATCATTTATACATACAAAAAAAAAAATCGAAAAATCGAAAAAACTACTAAAATTATTATGTTTAGCAACCCGAGATTTTTCTTCATATTAATGTTTTCCAGGCTTCTTAATTGTGCTATATTTGGATGAGCCTGTGTTATTAGGGGAGTACGATACATTCTGATCATTCTGAACTAAACCCATAGTGACTGTGAGTGGCATATCATAGAGCACCCATGATTAAAAATGGACGTACTTTAAAAGAAGTCTGAATATCAATTTGGGGACAAGCGCTTTAATTTTCTGGTCTCCTGAGCTGTCCCACGTTGTGTTGAAATATTGTCATACCCTGTATCACACATTTATTAGGGTTATGCACTTGTCCAACACTGGAGCCAAAGATTAGCTTCTGTTAAAGACTAATAGTCCTTTTTTTTTCATCTTAAACGTTCCATTTGATCTCAGATGGGCTGAACAAGAATAATCCAAGCATTTAAAAGGACAGAAAAGTGGATTATCAACTATTATGTGAGCTAATATCAACACTTCTAACTGTAAATAACAGTATATTTTGTTCCTCCCTCCCTTGGGCTGAATTAGATGCTTTGGTGCCCCGTGTTAAGACCACAGGTCTTGAAAATGACAACCCTTCAACACAACACATTTGACTGAAACTTTGACAACTTTTTTTTTTTTTTTTTACAAATTTTACAATAAATTTAAATAATTTTAATTGGGCTTTGAGCCTTTATTGGTCATGTAAATGTTGTTACACATATAATGAAATTCGTCCTCTGCATTTTAACCCTGCATATTAACACTTGTGGCTCGAGCCACAAGTGGTAATAAAAAGACATAAAAAGTTTAATAAAAGATCAAATATTGTCTGTTTAAAACTATCATTTTTTTTTTTTTCTTTTGAAGATTAAGAACACATAAAGCTGTGCAGGACTTAAGTGTCCACAGTCTTAGTCATTTAATTTATTTCCAGTTCAATTGTTTTTATTTCATGAAAATATTGTGTGCATTACCATGTAGTGTATTTTTGAAAACTGCTTTAATTTCACAGAAAAATCCAATTTTCCTGGATTCTTTTTCAAAGCATTGTGCGCAATAATATACTTTTCAAAAATAGTAGAAGTTTGGTATTTACAATTGTCATTTCGTCTCACACTGTTATAATAAACATATACAGTACATACAGTATGTATCATGGATGAAAGTGACCTTCTCTGTCTGCTCTGTAAATGATCTCATTTTTATTGTTGTTGTTTACATCGCCTCTGTGCTGACACATCAATTTATATTATGCCTAACATTAGCCATTGACTACAAAGAAACCTGTGCTACTTTCTGTTTTGTAAATCAATTCCAGTCATGGGGCTGATACAAAAAGTAACATCCTTTTGTAAATTAATTGACGCTTTACTACTTGTTTTATTTTGACATTTGGCCTATTCTTCATTTATTTATTCGTTACTTTTTGTTTTAATTTTGGAATATTTTCCTGGTAACACACTATGTCACTGTGTAACGTTGAGGATATATTTTGATTAAAAAAAAAATACAAAATCTTGTTTCTGTAACCAATTGTTGTGTTATTGTGTGTTAATCACATAAGCTGTTGGCGTTAAACCACCTGAAACAGATATGGATTGCTAGCTTATTATAGAAGTCAAAGTTGATGATATCAAATACGTGCCTTCACGGGTCTCTGTGATTGGCTGATGTGATGTCATGTCAGTATTTTCAAAATAATAAAGAAATAAAATAATTGACTGTGGCATACACGTATGCATGTCAAACTGTGTTTGAAAGCCCCTTCTATTATACAGTGTATTATATATTTGCCAAAGAACAAGCTACTAATTGTTGAGAACAATACAATCAAATAGGAGAGCGAAAAAAAATCTACAAAGATTCTACATTGCTTGGAATCTTGTGAAGTGACTCTCACACATATTCTTGGAATTAAAAAAAAGTCAATTAACAATGGTAGCTTAATTAAATCTTTAATGCAGCCTACTTTCTTTTAGTTTCCTTTTACTGAGTAGAAAGTAATTACCGTCGGTGTAATTTATTAGCCATTAAAGTAAGTACTGTGCTTTCTTCCCTGAGCATTGAAATTTTGTGAAACTCCACTTACAATTGTGAACATTGTCAATATCCACGAGAGCTTCACATTTGCCTACTTTTTAAGCAGCAAGTCAATTGTTTTGAAATAACACAGTGCCATTACACTGCCTCAAGTACAGTTACTTTATTATGAAGCTTAATCAGACCCTCAGCTCTGAAATTTGTTTTTAGCTCTGATTATAGATGATTTCAGCCTGGTGGCAGTAATAGATCAAGTAAATACCCACTCTGCTTTGAAACCAACATTCCAGTAATTATTGAATTAAAAAAAAAAAAAAAAAAAACAAAAAAAAACAATATCAGGTTGAAACTAAAGCTAGAGGAGCTTCACATTTACACAGAGGTACACATTTATTGTTAAAAACACACAGCATACCATTTCATACCTGCCAAATATGAAACAAACGTTGAATGAATGTTCTTAGACAATGTTTTTAGATTATTTTTGCACTGCAGCACAACAACAACAAACGAACTAAAATGCCATGTACAACACTATTATTCAGAAGTTAGAAAATTACCATTGTACAAATATAGATAATCCGCTACATGTGGCAATTGAATTCCCAAAGTTATTTCCCTGGGGTGAAACCTTGGTGTGTTTAGATTAATTTAACTGTTTTTTGTTTTTTAAAGCTGCAGTATTTGTTTTTTTGACTTCATTGGTCAAAAATCCATAATCATCTTTTAGCATATTGTAATCTAAAGTGTTCTGAGTGAACAGTGAATCTCTTCTCCTTCTCCTGGCTCTGTATGTGATGCTGGATTTCAGCCAATCAGAGATCTTTCTACAAACAATTGTGCTCCATGGGCTTTTTTGGGCATTACCATTGGCTGCTCGACTGAAGTCAGGCGTGTTCACGTAACAAGTGCAATTCAGACATTCCAGCAGAAGTCTCCATTGCAACGTTAGGCACAACAGTTACATGGTTTAGTGTATTAAAGCATCAAACATGTGATATTAAAGGCGTGTTTCTCTTTCAGAGTAAAGAAATGACTCGAGCAAAAATGCCTATGAGTGACTTTATAGGTATGAACAAAAAGCTTTGATTTAAGTAGTAATACCATGATGTTTTTCACTAGACTTTGGTAGTGTTCATGATAATGTTGGAACAACAATATCTTACAGACTCTGTGTCTAATTCCATCTTTGTGCTGTAAATCTTAAGGCTCTGGATATGTGAACCTAAAATGAGGTGTAGCTCTGTTAAGGAGGACAATGTTCATTTAACCCTGTTTCAAAATGTGCACAGTTTATGAGACCTATATGGAAGAACTTTAGTGCATAGCTAATTCTGTAAACAGGATACCAGATGTATTACGTGCATTCTTTAAGTTTGTTTACACTGTCTGCTGGTGCCAGACAGACTTGTATTCCAGTCCAAGTTTCTATTTGATTGATAGACTGTTTTCTCCATACTGTGGTCCAGAGTGAGTTGATTCCTTATATGGTGATGAGCTAGTGACATACCCATGAAAGATATATACGTTTTGCCTTCCCCTGACCAGCTCAGAGTTTGCATCGATCAGGCTGCAGCTCTCATTTTTTGTTACTTGTTTAGGACATTGATTGTATTAATAAAATGCCTATTATTTACAAATCACTTGTCCCGAAGAGTCTTTCTACACCACCTTTTTGTCATCCTCATCCACACCACAAGATGCAACAATGGCAAATCAAGTGTAAAAAGGCAAACTGAGGTGGAGAAGCAACAGTTTCAAGACACAAACATACTGAGGAGGATTCGGAACATACCGCTTTGCATCCTCGCGAATCCCCGTGACTGCGCAGGGTCCACTGCATGTACTGGTGTCAGAGAGAGAGTGATCACAAACGGGATAAATAGTTTGTAAACCTAAGACAACCTTATACAAGGTGAATTCATTTTACAGTCTGGATGCGGAGTGATGGTTGTCACTCCGCCTTGAGTGTGAGTGATCTCACACGACAGCAGCCGCTGCTCAGGAAAGTAACTACAGAGTGATAAGTGCATTCATGTCAGAGTCTCTAAAACATCAGAAAACTCTCCAATAACACACAGTTCATTCATTTGTATCTAGTCTCTATTGAGAAAAAAGTCGCTAAGAGGGTTCACAAAAATAACCGGAAAGGGAGGCTAAGAGAATTCTACATACTGCAGCTTTAAGTTGTTTGTTTATAATTTTGTTTACAATTCTAAAATGAATTCAATTATTTAGTTGTTTTTTAGAATTGTATGCAAAATACTATTTATACGTCTAGCTTCTTAACCAAACCAAAGACTTTTTGAGCATTCCATATACGCCGGCTGGTTCAGAAGTGGGTTTGGCAACTTGCATTGTTACAAAACAATTAACTAACAAATATGTGTTTTGGGGCTAAGGGTAAAACAATAATGTTTCCTAGAAAAAACATAAATATTGACAATGTAACACTGAAACCAATGACACTTGCTTTTTATCTACTCAAATAAAGTTGTAATTTATTTAATGACAGTGGAAATGTTCTTGTTTACTCTTGGTATTTTTCAACCTGAAGCCATTTTCTCTTGCGCTCTTGAAGAGCTGTGTTTGCTCACAGCACTTCTCCTGTTGCCTCTAGCCAACATAAACTCACTGTGATGCAAACACTTTAGTAATGTCGACTATACTGTTGAGGTTGTATTAAGTGTGATTTTTGTTAATAGAAATTTGAGGAAATAAATACTATTAACAAAACATATCAATTACCTACTCTATTGCAATTTCTGTGTTGCTCCATTTTTCAAATGACAAAATTGGTTAAACAAGAGAGGCACATGCTGCTATAGTGGTTAGCACATCTGCTGTACAGCAAGAAAGTCATGGGTTCAAGCCCTAGGCTCTAAAGTGCCCAATGACAGCTGGAAATATGCGCTAGCAGACCCTAAAAAGGAGCCGCTGGGTCAGAAAATGGATGGATGTATTGTTCGCATGGGAAGGGTCCCTCAGGGAAATTAAGGTTCCAGCAGCATTCAAAAACAACAAACGGTCACAATAAAATATAGAATATATGGAAATAAATAAACAAGGTGCTTCATATTTTGCAGGTCGGTGGTTACTGACTACTGTTACTGCTCACCCGCCGTCCTTCTGTTAGTGTTTCAGTATATAAACATATAGCTCAGTTTGTTTAATTCATGTTTTTAAATCAGGGTCCCTTTACAAAACCAATGCAGAATATATCTTGGAGAAATCAACGTAACCTCAACTTACACAGCAACCCACTGCATTACGTATATGAAATATTTTGAAATATGTCAGAGTTTAAAGGCAATTACGAGTGGCAGGTCCAAGGTTTTTGAACAAATCAGCGCACTTGGGCTTTTATAGAAATGAAATTGTTGCCAGTTCCCTTCAAACCTTAGATTCATCATCTATTGTTTATTGACGTGTGTGTGTGTGTGTGTGTGTGTGTGTGTGTGTGTGTGTGTGTGTGTGTGCGTGTGTGTGTGTGTGTGTGTGTGTGTGGTGTGTGTGTGTGTGTGTGTGTGTGCTCGTGTGTCAAAGTGAAAAACAATTTTTTGAGGTAAAGCTGTTTTCTTCTGACTAAGATTGACAATGTATTCCAATAACTGTATATTCCTGACATCACTTTCCTTCTTGTGTCCTCAGTGAATAAACACAAGCCATGGATTGAGACTTCGTACCATGGGGTCATCACTGAGAACACTGACATTGTTATGCTCGATCCGCCGCTGGTGGCCCTGGACAAGGATGCTCCCATTCCCTATGCAGGTTGGATTCATTTTTAACTGTCTACACCAGGGCTATTCAACTGCACTTAGCTGTGGGTCGTATTGTTGAAAGGCTATGGTTTGTGGGCCAGACATTTCTGATACAGTTGCTCTTGTAGTGAACTATTCACAATTTCAATATTTTAATTAAACTCTTTAAATTTTATAAACAGCACCAGTTGGATTTTTGTACAATTAATAAAAAAATACAAGCAACTTCAAGTTTAATTAAATAATAATCACAGCACCTGCTGGTTAAAAAGTGCAAGAAAAGAATAAACTGAAAAACAATTCCTGGTTTCATTACATAACAGTAACAGCACCTTCTGGCTTTTTGTGCAAGAAATTGAAACAACAACAACATAACTAGCTTCAGGTTTAACCTAAAAAAAAAAAGAAAAAAAGCAAAGTCACAAAGGCATACACCTATTGGCTTTTTGTGCAAGACATTAAAAAAAAAAAAAAAACTAGCTTCAGCTGTATATTTTTTTCAAAAAGGGCACAGTCACAAAAAAAACCTGCTCGCTTTTTATGCAAGAAATAATAAAAAAAACAACAACTGAAAAACATGACCAGCTACTTGTTTAAATAACAGAAACAGCACCAGTTTGCTTTTTGTAGGGAGATACTAAAACCCAGAAACATTTCAGAGACACACCGGAGACACAGTCAATTCTGCTCCTGTAATATCGCAAGTTTATACCAGTTAGAGATACTATCTTTACCAGGGAGCTAATATTTATTCCTGGTTATGGTTTTCCAGAGTTTTATTGGGCTTTATTTATCGGTGACTAGTTCCTAATGCTCGGAAACACATGGAAACCAGCAGTATTTTTTTTATTTTTTATTATTTATCTATTTTTAATATTATTTTTAATTAAAAGGTTACCTCATTCAGATGTAGCCTATGTATATGTTCATAACAGGAACTGTGCAGAATCATAAAATTATATGGATAAACTTGTAAATATGAACTTATCACTGGTAAATAAAACCCTATTAAACTACAAAAAACAATAACCAGAAATAAATAGTTGCTTCCTGGTAAAGATAGTAGCTCTAGCAACTGGTACAATGATAAACTTGGTGATATTACAGCCTGAGCAGCAGTACTGTCTCAGGTAGCCTATGTCCCCTTAATGTTTCCGGATGTTTCCGGGTTTTAGTATCTCCCCTTTTTGTACAAGTAATAAAAAACATAAGCAGCTTTAAGTTTAATTAAATAATAATGACAGCACCTGCTGGTTAAAAAGAGCAAGAAATAAGTAAACTGAAAATGTCTGTGGCTAAAACATCCACCCTTCTCGCAGTTGTCGTATCTGACAGAGGAATTCCTTTAATAGAAGATGTTTTACTTTGTTGCCTGTTACCACCTGGACAGTGGCAATTATGCATTCTTTCACCGTTTCCGCATCGGTAAATGACTGTTTCTTTTTTGTGAGTATCCATGCTACTCGCAGAGGAGCTATGGTTGCCTTCTGCCGTAGCGTGCAAGTGCGGGAGAAGATTGCAGAGCTTCGTTGGTAGTTTAAAGCAAGTGTTTTCTGTTTTGTCTGCTGAGCATCTTTACCCTGGCGGATAGTCGTTGTCACAGTTGGCGTGGGTCGTCTTGAAGTGCCGTCGGACATTGTCACTTTTCCTTTGAATGTACCATGCCTTCTGTTTATCTGAAACACCTTTTCATAGTATGCAGCAGCAGTGCCGAAAACGTCACAAAGTGCCGCAAACTGTGAGGTGTTGCAAAGGGCCGCAAAGTGTTGCATAGCCGCGTGTGTACAGTTTTTAATGGACATTAAACAATTTATTCACTAAATATGGATAGATGGGCCACAGGCCGGTTGAGTTTGAAGAGTGGGCCGGTTGAATAGCTCTGGTCTACATGATAGAAATTAAAATAAACAGTGTGGTTATATTGTTTTACTGACTTAAAATCAAAACAGAAATACAGACATATCAAAAACCAGATAAGCTGTTTCAAAAAAAAAAAATCTGTTTGTGATATATTTGGATATTTATGGGGAAATTAGAGCGAGTCTGCTGCACCTGGTTTCCCTCCACAGGTCCTGGACCAGGTCTCTGCACCCAATAGGACTGTTTAGGATGTATTTCAACAGTTTTCTGGTCCTGCTCCTGTTTTCATGCAACCTTTTTTTGCCTGTTTTAGCTCATAAAAAGCTGCTCATGTTTATGTTTTGTTTTGCGGTGTTACGGTCCAAATAGTATCCAAATTAATCGTAGATATTAAAATTTCTACGATTTGACACTTTTGCAAAAAACTATTACACAACTTTTTTTGAGGGCAGTACAAATATTTATTTTTCATGTAAAAATATGTCTAGCCAATAACAGCAGCCGTCAACACACACGGAAGTTGATCACAAGAAACGAGAAGCACCAGTAGATTCATTACACCACCTCTGGTTCCTTTAATCACATACCGTGTGTGTTTTTTGTAATATCAATTTTTATTTTTTTTTTTATTCATTAATATTGTTTCAATTCATTAGTTCATCAGTAATGTGACTTATGAGTTGCTATTTCGTCCGAGAGTAAAAGTCCTCAGCCCCCGTCTGTGGGTCCCCTCTGTGTGGTGTGATTAAAACATGAAGCTCTTGTCCATAGTTTCCCTTAAATATCCAAATATCACAGAAACAGAACAAGATTTAATTTAAAATAACCACAGTTTGTTTTTTGTTTTTTTATTTGGTTTTTAAACGGAATAACCAAAGAGTAACAGATTCTTGTAAAGGTGTAGACTTTGTTTATAGTGAATATAAAAAAAGTGCTGCATTCCTTCAAAGGGAGCCAGCAGCTGTGGGAGGATGGTATCAGCTGCAGGCTGTAGCTGAGCTCCCAGAGCCGGCCCCCTGCTAGCCTGCTAATGTTGCCAAGGCTCAAGAACAGGGCAGAAGCACTCAGACACTAAAGCTGAGCAGGATGTCTGTTCAATACTAGATTATTGTTCATCATTTAGTGTGTGTGTGTGTGTGTGTGTGTGTGTGTGTGTGTGTGTGTGTGTGTGTGTGTGTGTGTGTGTGTGTGTGTGTGTGTGTGTGTGTGAGGGACAGACCCGTAGCATTGCATTGCCTGCGGGGCTGACTGTAATGGCCACACTGAAGGGCTAAACAGAGGAAATGGGGAGGGAGGCTGTAGAGACGTAGCTGGTTGACCAGCAAATGTTTGGTCTCCCAGGGGAGACACAGCATACTCACGCACGCACATTCCGTGGGCGACATCAGCAATGGTGGATTTTCTCTGGGAAGGCAGATTTTATTCTAAATTATTAATGTTCATAAAGAGCTTTACACATTTCTGCTCCGTGCCATCACTCTTCTTTTTCTCTTGTCACTTTGTCTTATCACCTCTTCCCACAATGCAGCAGCCACCCCTCATTTCTTTCTCCCGCTTAAAGAACTTGTGTCTGCACGGACACAGTTCAGGGCAGAGACAGTTATCCAGTAATTATTTGAAGCCAATCTGCCCCTCTAACTGCTGAATTGCTTTGGTAGAGAGTCAGGTCAGTGCACAGGTAGCGGTTAAGCCTCATTAATGAGGCCACTTTGGTTTTAATTACAGAACATCCAAGTGTCTGACAAGTAATGTTTGACTGACAACAGTCACGCACAGCAATAAGTGGAGCACCTTTAAAAACTCGTAAAACCATCATCTGCTTTAGGACATTGTGGATGTGGATGCTGCCCTCATTTATAAAAGTGATATCATGGAATTATTTATAGTTGAAGGCTATTAATATCAAGGTAATGGCAAATATTTCTGTAACTTTATTAACAAACAATACATTATTCTTTAGGCAATAAACTAAGTCACATTTAGTCATCAATAATTGGATTTATGACTAATGGAATCCCAGCCACCATCAAGTCACCTTGACATTAAATCATTTAGTCATCATAGCATCCATAAAAGATTCACTATCCATCTGTTTATTTCTAAAACATGCAGATAATACACATTTCTGAAAAGACAAACAGAAAAAAAATACAGCAGTTATCATCTTTAACCAAGGTAGGATGACTGAAATTATGATAAAATGTATTCATTATCAAGAAATTCTGATTCAAACATGCTGTCAACAACAATATTCAAGTAGAATGTTGGCCAATCTGTTGCTAGTTATGAATAATGCTGTGAAGGTTAGCAGTTTGTGGCTTTACATGGTTGGCAGGGGGTGTTTATCGGTTGAAAAATGTACAAGTACCAGATTTTGTGAAAATAAAAGATGATTGTGAATTTAATTGACTGAAACTTTGCTAAAGACTCTAAAACATTCCCACTGTCTTTAACACGTGCAAAATCTCATTTAAAAAGGGAATCGTAGTGAGGTAATGCATGCCAAACACAAATCCACACAAGTTCATACAACATAACAATGTCTTTTTCGTTCAGAGGGTAAATTAATACAATCTCTTTCACATACTCCCAACATGACTCATGTGTAACATTCATTAATACAATTTAATCTGATGATTTAAGTGTTTTGTTGATTTATTTTATTTTGTTCTATTTTAAATTTTAGTTAAACCTAATTTAATTATGTTTATTTGCTTATTTAATTTTAGTATTGTCTTTTTATGTGTGTATCGGTACACAATGTGTGTATGTGTATTTATTATGAGACTTTAACGTGTTAATTGCTATTACTTAATTATAGAAAAATAACGCACTAAAAAAAATTAAGTTAAGTTAATTGCTTTTTACGAGTTCCCGGTATGCTCATAATACTGATGCACTGGCTACAATGGGAGAACCTGAGGAGACTTCGTTGCTGTGTTTCGTGTGTTAATTTGAGTTAAAAAAAGAAAAATCAAAACAAAACAAAAGCCCAGTTCTGTACCAAGTGCTGTTTTTTTATTTTTATTTTAATACACAAAAACACACTTGTTTTATAAAGCTTACAGAAGCATGAATGTAGCTTATTTACATTTAAGTTTGTGCTTTGTGAACAATGCAATCATAATCATTTTTATTCATATTGCACATTATGTTAGAAAATAATAAAGAGTTTTATTGCCTGAAATTATTGTCAAAAATGTCAACAACTCTCGCACGTTGTTTTCTGTAATTGAACCCCCTCAGATCAGATAGCCCCTGAATTACTGTCAGCTGGAAAATGCAATGAATTTGCTGTATATTTCAATGAAAAAATACAATCGATAAGGTCAAACATCAGAACAAACCAGCAAAATAACAAAAAAGCTTGAACAGCTTCAACCACTGAGGGATGAGTCAACTACAATGTTAGAGTTTATTACAGAGAACCCAAAAACAATAGAGGACACTGTTCAGCAGCTGAATCCATCAACGTGTTGCCTTGACACAATACCCTCAAACTTGTTTAAAACTGTTGTAAAGTCAATTGTCACTGATTTGTGTCAGATAATTAACTGCTCATTCCAATCAGGCACCGTACCAAAATCCCTGAAAGTAGCTGCTGTGAAACCTCTGTTAAAAAAGAGAACACTGGATGCCTCTATACTGGCTAACTATAGACCAATCAGCAACCTTCCATTCATGGCCACGATCATTGAGAAGGTGGTCTTCAACCAACTGAGTCAATTCTTAACATTCAACAAAATATTTGATAAATTTCAGTCAGGTTTTCGTTCTCATCACAGCACTGAAACTGCTCTGATCAAAGTGATCAATGACATAAGGTTGAACACTGATTCCAGAAAAGTGTCTGTTCTCATTCTATTGGATCTAAGAGCTGCATTTGACACTGTAGATCATACAATTTTGTTGCACAGATTGCAAACATGGGTTGGACTAAATGGAAAAGTAATGCAATGGTTTAAGTCATACTTGGAGGAGCGAAGCTATTTTGTAAGCATTGGAAACTTTGAATCTGACAGATTACCAATGTCCTGTGGGGTTCCTCAGGGCTCTGTTCTTGGACCTCTTCTGTTTAGCCTTTATATGCTTCCTTTAGGACAAATTTTACAGAACTGTAAAGTTGATTATCAGAGCTACGCAGATGACACACAACTATATCTATCACTGAACCCAGATGACTATGGTCCCATTGAGGTGTTGTGTGACTGTTTAGAAAAAGTAAACTGCTGGATGAGTGAAAACTTCCTTCAACTAAACCATGACAAGATGGAGGTCATTGTCTTTGGTAACAAGGAAAAGAGGACTGCTGTCAGCAATTATCTTGAGTCTCGATCTTTAAAAGCTAAAGACCAAGTCAAAAACCTTGGTGTTCTGATTGACTCAGATCTTACATTCAGCAGTCAGATCAAATATATCACAAAAACAGCTTCTACCACCTAAAGAACATCTCCAGAGTGAAAGGTTTAATGGCTCAGAAAGATCAGGAGAAACTGGTCCATGCTTTTATCTCCAGCAGACTGGACTATTGTAATGGTCTTCTGACAGGAATCCCCCAAAAGAGCATCAAACAGATACAGCTGGTTCAGAACGCTGCTGCTCAGGTCTTAACCAGAACAAAGAGGTCAGAGCACATTAGTCCAGTTTTAAAGTCTTTACACTGGCTCCCAGTCAGCCTCAGAATATATACTTTAAAGTTCTGCTGCTGGTGTATAAATCTGTGAATGGGTTTGGTTCAGAATACATCAGTGACATGTTAGTCAGGTATGAACCCAGCAGGTCTCTCAGATCAATGGACACAGGTCAGATAGTGGAGCCCAGAGCTCACAGTAAACATGGTGATGCTGCTTTTAGTTGTTATGCTGCAAAGAAGTGGAACAAACTGCAGCAGAGCTGAAGTCAGCATCACATGTAAACATTTTTAAATCAAAGTTATTTTTTTTCTCTACTGCGTAAGATTAAGAGGGAGATTTTTTGTCATGTTGTTGATGTCATGTGTTTGTTGATGATTTTAATTGATTTTACTGATGATTTTAAATGTTCTTATTGATTTTAAACAATTGAATGTTTTATCGTGTAAAGCACATTGAGTTGCCATGTGTATGAAATGCGCTATACAAATAAATTTGCATTGCCTTGCCTTGAAGTTAATTTGTTTTCATTGATTGTGTCATATACCAAAATCCATTTAAATTGAAAAACATTGCTTCTCGTGTAAAATATTGTTATGCAATTAATGTAGTTTAATCAAGATTAATTAATTACAAAGCCTCTAATTAATTAGATACAATTTTTTAATCGAGTCCCACATTAGTATTTATACATGTGTACAGTTGTGCATGCACTGTGCTAATTTGTAATGCTATAAAAACGTGATAAAAACCGTGTCTAAAAAAATAATTACATTACTGCAGCGATGCTATTTTTGGCATTAATAGTAGTAATGTAATAAAGGAAATCCTTTTATGGCTTCTGTTTACACCAAAAGGTCTGCCTTTTTGCTTTATGCTTGGCAAAGTCTGTTACGGGAAAATAACCTTGTTTAAAAAAACTACAATTACTAAATGTTACTAACTATAGGTGCTGTAATATTTTTATTTGTATGAGCTAATGATTTATTTTTAATCATGCTTAGGAGCTTCCAAAATTCTTCTGCAGACATTTGGGTACGTGCTTTCTTTGCTTCTAAGGGCCTTCTTGGCATTTGGCATGTCAATAGCAAACACTACATTAGCATGGGAAACAGCAGTCTAAATGTCAGAGGCTCAAATTAGACAGGTGTCACCTGTTTCACCATTCCACATTCTAAACATCTAAACTGCAACTGAGAACCTCTGGGCCCTGATTTATGCAGATTGCACTCAGAGGCCTTCATTGTGATTATTTAAGGTGTGGTCAGAAGCTGTGTTCTCTCTGAAAGAGAGGTGGGGAACCTGCATCCACTTCATTTACAGTGGCTGGATCAAATACCATCATTGTTCAGGGGTGTGGCTCTGTAGGATAGTTCTTCCTGGTTGGAAAGGGGGGAGGCAGCAAAGGTCCTCAGTAAAACCCAAGGAGCTTTTCTCCCAGCTGGAAGATGTCATTCAGTCATCTTGCAAGGACAACCATTGTGCTACGGACCACTACCACTCTGTGGACTATTTGAATCCAGGACAATGCATGTTCCGCCTGTAACCTCAATTCAATAGCTGCTCGCAGCTGTTTTTATGAAAGTCAAAAAAACGTAAAACAGCTGTTTGAATGCCAAAGGAGAGGTCAGCAGTCTGTATTTAGAATACAATGTTCTTATGTGTTGTAAAATCAGCTGTGTGCAGACAATAGTAATAATAATAATTCATCCATCCTGTTTCGGCACAAATATCACACTTTTTTTCAGAGGCTTGCTGCATTAGAGCCCTGATTTACCAAGATGTCAAATAATTAGAGCACTAAAATTGGTGTCACCTGCATGTTGTCCGTGATTTAATGAGATGTTTTGTTGGAGTTGGTGCAACTTGATTAAAGGCAAATTGAACTGAATTGAAAAAGGCCAACATGAACAAACCTGTAAACAAGCAGGAGAAGAAAATAGTTCATAGGTCTATGAACACTTCCATGTTAAACGTTGGCAGCCGTTTGTGTGACTATACAAACGATACATATATACAAATGTTTATTTAGCACTGACATTCCAATAATGCACAATATAAGATAAAATAATTTTTAATATCCACTCCTCTTTTTTGTACATACAGGTTTAACTGTCTGAACTGTTCTGAGTTATTCAAATGAAATTTGTTCTCTCATAAATACACATTTAAGTTCTTGAAGAAGAGCAGTTTATTTGCTTGATCACAGTAAAGTCTGTGTGGTTGTGACAGTCTGTCATCACTGATCTACGTCCTCTGCACGCTTCGCTGTCTCCAAACAGGCTCTGTGTGTGCGTCCATTGAATCAAGCATTTCCTGTGTGTGCGTAATGATCTTTATCACATGGATAAACCGATACTCGAGATGAATTGCAGAAGTTCACAGTGAAAAATGTGCTGGAATCATGATGCAGTGTAAGCAGGGGCCTGTGGCAGGTCTGTGCCTGTGTAATATTTAAACCCATGCTTTACTATCCGTGGAGCTGTTGTTGTAGTGTCCATGTTGTCCGCGGAGAGATCTGCTGTTGTTGGGTTGTCTGGATAGCACCAATGGTTTACGCATGTGTATAAAGAAAAATAGTACATGGTTTTGCCGAGTTAATAAAACATTTATAGTTAAAGCTTAAATATTAAAAAATCACAAGTTTTCCTCAAGTCATTTCAAGTAAATAGGCTCAAGTTCGAGTCAAGTCTAAAGTCACAAGGAGCTGGTCTAAAGTCAAGTCGAGTCTTTTCAGAGAATTATTCAAGTAAGTCTCAAGTCCTGAAACTTGCGACTCGAGTTTCCCACCTCTGTCTTTTTGCAAGAATCAATAACATCAGGAATAGCTCAAAGCGTTTTTTTCTAGATTTGCAATCTATCAAGATTTCTATTTAATGTAAAATAGAAAACTCCTTCACTTGGAAACACTAATACAACGTGGGCGATATTGGTGAAATTAGCTCTCTTTTCTAACATTACAATCTTGCTGAGTTTAAGCCTCCAAAAGCTATCAGCGCTCTCCATAGCCTCTGTGTACACGTAGCTCACTTTCGCTCTTACACACAGGGTAACATGGCCCATCTTCTCTTAAAGTGCGCATCTAGTCTCTACATCAGCAGCATGAAATAAAACAGTTTTTTTTAAAAAAAAAAAGATGGCAGAGGGTGTCATAAGAACTTTGTAGTGATGTGTCGGTCACGAACGATCCAGCTCTTTTGAACGACTCTTTACAGTGAACGACATGAACGGGTTCGCGGAGGTGAACGGCTCTTTTTTTTTTTTTCTCCGCTTTTCCATACAGACTACTTTTTCATTGGATAGAAGCATGGGGAAAGGGGCGTGTACACTCGAGCACAGCAGGCGCGGCAGAGGCTCCTTCCGCACGCCAGTCGCTACGCAGCCAGTCAGTAGCTCCCACAGAACGCAGGCTGAACAACACAAACACGCGGACTCGCGGAGGAGAGGAGAGAGGGGAGCGGCGCCACTGGTGTTTCTCAATGCTAATTTGAAAGATTGAACCTGTTGTTCATAGCTGGAGAGTGTTTTTTTTTTTTTTTTAGCAGTTATTAAGCAGCTGAGTTAAGCTAGTTATTTGAAAGAAAAGTTGAATTTATTTTATTATATATTTGTGTGTGTTTAATAATTTACATTGTATTTTACTTAAATACTTAAAAACTTAACTTAAGTTTTAATTTATTTGTTACTCTGTATTTTATTTAAATATATACTCTGTGGTCAGCAGCACTCCCCTGAAAGATTGTGAAATCTCAGTGGGACAAATACTGGTTAAATGAAGGTCAATAAACAAATTATGCATATTAAAAAAGATGAACAATTTCATGGGAATAACACAATAGGCCCACAAATATAACTATAACAAAAATACATGTAAACTCATATTTTGTCTTTTAAAAAAAAAAGAAAATTATTTATTTTCATGAAATTGAACAAAACAAAACAAAAAACATAATGAGCCAGTCTTTTGAACGGCTCTTTTAAGTGAACGGCTCTCTATTGAACGGCTCTTTTAAAAGAGCCGAAAGTCCCATCACTAGAACTTTGTGCTGCACCCCAGACCTTCCCTCAAACAATTCATAATACAGAATTTACTCACACTCTAATGTGAGAATTAGCACATGTTGATATTGTGCTGCTGGCTGTTAAAGTTTGCACGTCATGTTATTTTTCATCCATTTCCATTTGTTCTAAGAACCCCAAAAACATAGTATTTGAGCTTTATTTTCCCAAACTTGCCTGTTTTCCAGAGTTTTAGCCTCTGAAAAGTCAATTTCTGAGCAAGTCTACACAAACTGGTTGATTTGTGGCCTGCATATGCATATTCATGAGTGGGCGTGTCTATAGACAGGACGCTGACTTTCTCCTCCCCGCACGGTGACGGCCCGCCCTCCTCCCACCCACTCCGTAGCCAGGCTCATGCTGCTTTATAAACACGAGACAGAGCGTGGGGGCGGGGTGTTTGCCGGTACATACTAGAAAATACATACATAGCACTGTGCAAAGGACACTGAAATGCTCACCTTCGTGGGCGTGTCTGTTTACATGTCAATCACGGCAGAGAGCCTCCCGGAGGCGCGGCTTCTCCAGCACAGTGCCGCGTCAAATTTGTCATCAAAGTGGGAACGTGTCATCAAATTGGAGCGAGGTGTTTGAGCTCAACCTGCAGTAAGAAAGGATTGAGGGAATCAATGAAAAAAACACTTTGGCCATGTGTATGAAGCACTTTATTGATGTTTAAAGCACAGAAACTTTGACTTAGCTTAACATGGGACCTTTAATAAATTATAAACCTGCCTCTGTTACCCTAAATTTATATCGTATGTTGCTATTTTCAGAAGAAAAATGATTGAATTTTAGTCCATATCACCCAGCCCTTTGCAGACTTAAATCAAAGCTGGTATCCCTGCACAAATTTTACAGCACTTTCCATTGTAAACACATCTCCATTTATCTAAAAGAATACCACCCAGCACAAACCTACTGTCTAACTTCCAGTGCTTTCACATCACTGCAAACATGTTCAGCATTCCTGTTGGACTGCTGAGCAGTGCACAGTGGTCACCGCAGTCATTGGTCTAGAATAACAGGAAATGTGACAGTGATTTTTTTGAAGCAGGCAACGAGTGACAGCAGCTTTCCCTGTAGCACAACAAAAATGTACCAAGCTGAAAATCAGAGTGACAGCATTTCTGCAGGAGTGAAGAGCACCAGCACAGGTACTAGCTTTGTTATGCACGCCAGTGTCAGACAAAGAGCAGATGTTCAATTATACGAAGGAAACTGGTGATGTGAAAGTTAGAGATGAAACAGCGATGTTGTCCAGACATGAAGGAAAGACACTTTGATGTAAATCCATAGCTTTATGTGATGAGACAATATTCTTTATTTATGAAGCCAGCCGTGAACACTTTTCTCTGGAGCATATGCTTTTCTCTAATCTGTCACTTCAGTGATTTCAATATATGAAATGTTTCTACTCAGCATAATTTTTACCACGTCAGTGACAACCACAAACTAATAGAGTTGTGCTGAAAAGGGTGAAAAGGAAAAGAACAGTGCTGAGTATAGAATATTACTCACCCATTCATTATTTAATGCTTTGTTCAGAATGTGTGAGATCCATGCCAAGTACAAAAGGTTTGTTGAATCAAAAGAGGCTCAAAGAAAAGTCCTAGTATTAATTCAAACCAGTGTTAAACATTTTGTTATGGTGATTTCAAAAATTCTAATTCTTTATTATTTATAGTGTTTCTCAACGAGTTGTAACTGGCATTAAATGATCGCCCACAGGATTTTAACCTATCCTAACCTAAGAATCGGTCTCAAGACATAAACTCACCAGGAAACTTTCCACTAAAATGAAGATTAATGCTACGTACGGTCTATTGTGATTTATTGCTGCCAGTCATGGACCCTGAGTCCTAGGTTTGAGAAGAACATTGAAGCTGCAGAAATGTCATTTTTACTTCATGCTCAGAATTTCATGTGTGATGCATTCCTAAGAAAAAAGAGAAAGTCTGTATTTAGCATCATATTTTTGGACCCTCAATGGCCACGGTTACATGATGTTTTTTTTTTAAATTTGGAATTAGTTATTCCGAATGAAATCATTTGGAATTAAAGTGTTCTGCTTTTTTTTACATGGAAAATAGTAATTTCTGAATTGAGATTGACATGGAAAACTAGTTTATTCCGCTTTAGTTAATTCCGCTTTAGGTCTGGGTGTTGGGAAGGCTCTGATTGGACAGGGGGAGAATATAATGTATCACGTCATTCGGGAGAAACACACAACAAACATTTTATTGTCGGCTGTAACACAGAAGACCACACATGAGAACTGTTTTCACCTTTATTTTGATTGTAGTTTTGAAGCAACAGCTCAACAATAACAGACTTTGGTTCATGGAGCAGAAGAGATATGAACTAATCACTGGTAAATAAAGCAATCACCAGGATGGGGACGCATTTACTCCGTCTAGGGGTCTTAGTATCACCCGTCCGGTGAAGCCAGCTCTGCTTGCTGAGCTCTGTGTGTGTTTAATAAGTCCATGAGTCCGTGTTAATTTCCACACGCTTATGCCTCTGTCAATCCACTCTTTTCAATAGATCCATGTCTTACAAGGCTCTTATTATTATTATGTCGGCTCTAGTCCGGGTCGGCCATGTTGGATTATGTCGTCACCAAACAGGTCATTGCCGTAAATCGCACATGTGCAAAACAACCGGAATTAACATAAAGCAGCTTAAGTGTTGTTAACTGTTTACAAAAAAGAGGAATTATTTAATTCAGAATTAAAAACAGAATAAACCAATCACCTAATTCGGAATTTACTTTAATTTGGAATTGAATTTTTATTAGGAAATATGTGTTTACAAGGTCAGGTTAACTTTAAAGGGGAATTAAAGCGCCCATGTAAACGTGGCCAATGTCGACTCTTCCTCTCATTGCAAGCAGAATTCCACACTCGTTGTATTGTTCACCCACTAATATGGAGCGTGACCTGAGGCTAGTCAAGTTAGTTTACCAACTGTGTTGTTATGTGTTATGTGTTGTTGCAATAGTAATAAATGTTTCTTTCATACAATTGACTTACTTCGGAGCACATTACAAGAAAAAAACTATACACATGGTTGATCAAATTGTAAGATACAAAAGGTTGATGTATCTAAATGATGTAACACGGCTGAGATTAGATACATGAATGCAGTTTTGCTGTTTGCCTAAGTGTGTCCTGAACTGTGGCATGTCTTTTTGCGGAGAATGTTTTCTTATCTGTTAAATGAGGCCCATCATCTAAAAGTGAGTAGTAGCATATATTGTCATGAGAAACACCTTTGATTTGTGGATAGTGTGACATGTATTATTAAATATTTAGTTCGGTACATTGAACATTAGTGGAGCTATAATAGTCCAGTTGGATTGACAAAGATTTGTATTTAATAATTTCAGATGTTTCACTCGTATGAAACGTCTTCTTGAGGCCATTAAAGTGGTCAACACAGCAATAAGATCCTTCACTTGACAGTGAGTTGTCAATGGTCTCATTTCGTTATGGCAGGCGTACAGGCCAGCGTTTCATCCAGGCATTTACTTCTGGGAACACTTGCTGTTAATGTGTCAATCCTTCACTTTCATTGGTCCTTTAAGACTGACAGCTTTTGTCTGAAAGCCTTGCTGATGTCTTGCTAGTGTGGCCCACAATGCACATACAGGATCTCACGCTGTCAGCTCGCATGCACTTGTTCACGCAACACAAGTTACATGTTGCACACTTCATTTCTAATGTATGGATGCAACATGTTTGGCTTTATATCTTTTTTTTTGTTTTTTTGTTAATGTATTGGTTCTGCAATCATTTTATCAGAAAAGCAAGAATCAGAGCGACAGCAGGCTGTCTTATCTGATGTCTCAATAAACACTCTAATTAAATTTCTCCCCCTTTACTAACCTACACATCTCTACACTTCATAAAAAAATAAATTATCTTTAACCTTGGGATGATCCAACAGCATTCCCATAACTCTAACAACAGTTGGCGATAACATATCGTCTCTCGCCACACAGCGAAGTAAATGGATATGAGTCAACGTCCAGGCTATCAGACGCACTGTGAATAATTAGCCAGCTTGCTGTCTGTCTAATTGGGAAACAGATCTGGAGCTAATTATGAAAAGTATCTCATTAGCATGTGAGCTGATGCAGTGTGTAGGTGGAGTAGCCTGAACATCGTAGTGTCTATCAACAAGGGACGGATGAAAAGGTTTGTTGAAAGTTGAGATCTGTTTTGTGTTCCACTGATCAAATTCATTTACATTTTGTGAGATAAATGCTTTGATAAATATGATGAGTAAAGGTGAGGTCGTACAGACACTTTCTATGTTTTTGAAACACACGTTAGCTCACTGGAGATAATTACCTTTCAAGAATGTCTCTACTTCAAAAGGCCAAGAGAAAAACCTCATCTCAATGATGGATTATTTTCAGATTCTTGACTCATTAACTGTTTTCTTTAAGGCATAGAACTATTAGCTGATTAGGTTCTGTTTGCCTTATCTGAATAGCATGTTTCAAATAACCTTATTGCTGGTTGCACCTAATAGTAAACTAAACAGCACTGTTTATGAGCTATTAGTGAAAGTACTACTACGTGTAAACACCTCCATTTTTTTTAAAGATACAAGCAGTCTACAAATGTTTGAGCAACCTTTATTTCTCATTCCAGTGTGAAGCAATTTGGAGAAGTGGCTCAATAAAGGCACGTCGTATTTCTCTCTTTTATGTCTTTCCTCCAGATTTTTACATTTACTGCAGATTATAACACTAAGATTAAAGCCTCTTTAGAGTAAAAGGTTTTCTGAAGGTCTAATAGGTAAAAATGTATATATAATACACAACAGATGGTCAAAGTTTCTTGTTGCTGCCCATACTTCAGCAAAAAGACCATTTCATGGTGCTTCACAGCATTCCTGATATGATAATAGGCACATAAGATTTCAGAGAGTTTTGCATCAAAACTTCAATACGATCGTGAAACTGTCACTTTAAATTTTCTATTGTTTCGTGTGTGCCAACGGGATTTCCTAATTTTTTGTGCTGCTTGAAACAAATTTCAAATGTATGTTTTTCATTTGGAAGTTTTTTAGTGCTACCCAGAACAATTTTCAAACTGATGTCAATATGCCATTGTGTGAAGAAGAGGTTTGATTTGCATTCAATTTCCAAACCTTTATTACAATTGCATAGGACATTTAATTCATTGGTCCAGTTTCATTGTAGCAATGTCAATGTAGCTCGTCAGGTAAACACCTTTACCTGTCCTCTAAATTTCAAGTCAACACTAAGTTTATGTTTTATTTTGAAGATTTGATGCCTTTTAGGGTGACCCGCTGGTGGTGGAGGAGTCGTCCTCTGATCAAGAATTTCAGTGTTTGATCAAGAAATTGAACTGTAACTTGTCTTGCATTGCATCGCTGTCCCATTGGTGTGTAAAGTACCAAATCATCCAAAATCCTATACTTCAAAACCTTAAAGCTGATATCCGGAGTTTCTGAGAAATCTATGTTTATGTATGATTCTTTTGAAATGCGAAAAAATACCTAACTAGTCTTTTACTATGGTCTACTGCTTGTGGTCATTCATATACATTAATGTATATATGTCCCTCCTTCGTCCTATAGACCCCTATACAAATGGAAACGATCGCCGAGTACTCCCAGCCAATAGGCTTCAACTTCTTGTTTTTGAGTCAATCAAAGTGAATGCGGAACTGTGCGTCACAACGGCAAACAGGTAAATATGATTTTGGCTCTTATCTGACCCATAGACCTATATAGATGCAACCTTGTTATGTTCCGTGATGCGCGTGCAGAAAAGTAGAGGCGTGGTTTCTGGTAGATTGGGAGAGGCAGTGGGAGGAAGTGGAGCTGTTGAGGGCGGGACATTGAGATGTTTCTCAGAAACTCCGGATATCAGCTTTAAGGAAAATAAGGCTGTCAGCTAGTCTTGATGTAGATCTGCTTCTCTTTGGGCTGTTGTTAAATTGCACTTCAGTTTTGTATCTGTTTGAACCGTCTAACTTGTATTTCGACTTTTAAATTAGACATTTTCTTTCACTGAGCTCTTATCTGAACTTAGCTGAAGTGATTTTCTACCTGTGGGACTTCATTCATTCAGCTGTTGTATAGTTAAGGACATTTATATGTTTTTTTTTTTTTTTTTCCACAAACTCAACCATAGCCTTCTTTAGTGAGCCAAAGACTTGTAATGGTGCAAACTTGTTTCCAGTGACAATGGGCTTAAAGGTAACATCAGTATAATGACTATCGTCCTTCTGGAATTTAGAGCAGTAGTCTGTGGCTTCAATACAATGAAACCATCACTCTGCCTTTGTTCACTTGCTCATTTATTAATGAACCACTGAAATGCAATCTGCTTTTTCAGTGAACCACACCACTGGGAGAAATAGTCTTTGTAATGAGATTTTTCTTCTTTGCGTTAAGCTTTTGTTATTTGATGAGTTACAACTGCCAAATGGGTTGGAGCCACACAAGCTTAACATTCAAAGCAGACGTGCCAAATTTACGTTCTTTCAAAATTGGGTTTTCAGCCACCTACTCTCCTCACTCAGGAGGCAAGGAAACTTTAACACTTGCTTCAGGCTGAAGTGTTCATCATTATCAAGGCTTTGTTTTAAGACTAAAACTCCTCTCCTCTCTCCTCTAGCGTAGACTCCTCCTGCTCTTTCATATGATGTTTTTGATAGATCAATATTAAATAATGAGCTCCATTTTCCTTCAAAGTGCTTGAAAATTGTCAAAAACTTGGAGGTAATTTTTGAATGTTATCTATCACACACACACACACACACGCACACACACACACACACACACACACACCCCTGATAACAGACACATACATCTCGCCAATGTCAGCACGATGAATGAAGTTGCATCAGTGAGACGTATTATGGAGAGCGTTTGCTCATTGGGCAAACATCGTGGAGACATCGGTGTTTGGCCGATGTTTGGACATTGGATTAACGATGCTCAGCGCGGTCTCTCTACAGCTTGTAATAATCTTTATTTAGCTCAGATCATTCAATTAGTATAAATATCTCCATATCCATAGTCGAGTATTTACTTAAATCTGATAAGAATATGGCAATATCACAACAACAACAACAAAACAATGCTCTACCACTAAATAGCTTATTATGTGTGGACGACACACAGTTCATGATCATAAATGTATTTTCAGCAGCATTGCCAAAAGAGCCCCAGCACAAAAAACAGCTTCATGGAAGGGACATTTTACAGTTCTACAATTTTATAAGTAGTGTCACCGATTTGGGGGGAAAAAACACACAAAATGACGCATTAGGAGTAGAATGCCGACGCACGATCTGAGGCCGACATCGGAGAGACGTATGCGTGCTCTCTGGGACCTTGTTTCGCAGTCTAAGAAAACACAAAAATCAAAGGTCGACACATGAGAGATTCAAACATTAGGAAGCTTTCCCCACAAGGGACTGTTACACACACTGTTACAGTTAAATTATGAGGCTGTAGATCTGCATATCTGATAGTGTGTTGATGCGATGGTTTGATCTTTAACATGTAAGAAACCATGTTAGAGAGAAGTGTAATGGATTTAAAGCTTCTCTGATTCGAGCTTTAGGTCGTAAATCATCATATAGGAGCGTATTCTCACGCCTTATGGCGCTGAAGCCGAGCATCCGGTAGACCAGTGAGAATAAGGCCCAAAGTTATTGGATCAGCAGATACACAAAATATAAAAAAAATACAATTTTATCAGCATCAGGAGCCAGAATTGGTGATATTCATATACATCCCAAAACAAGGGTATGAAAGGACCATTTTATTTAGGTGACAAAAGGCATGTTTCAACAAAGAGTGTACGAGAGCATAAAAGTATGGAAGATCAAAACAAACCTATTGGCCATGCCCTCGACAACTGATCACCATTGACCTTAAAAAACACCAATAAGAGTAATTCTAAGCCATTATCTGATGCAGTATTGTTAAGAAACACAACTATGATTTGTTCTATGTGATTATAAAAGGTGATAATAAATACAATAAATCCCAAATGTCTGTTTGTGTTACTGAAACAAAAACTGCTTTAAAAAACCTTTCAGTTTGTAGTAAATAATCTGTTCTGGCAACATAGTCCCTGAAATAAACTTAACTAAACTCAAAATGTTCAAATGCTCAATGAATCTACTTTTGTTCAAATATGTAGTGTCTAACAAATAGATGTGGGAAGTCAAGTTTATGCTGTTGTTGCACTCACTGACAGCATCCTCTGTTCGTACTATATGTGGAGGCAAATATTTTCAGATTCAATGTATTGTAGAAGAAAAACTTTGAAAAACATGTGTCGTTAGCATTTTTGCTAGCAAAAATGTGTCTAACTTGAACTGCAACACTCTGCTTCAACTCTGTGAATGTAAATAAATAATCTAAACGCTAAGTATACTTTAGTCAGATAAGTAAGCTAGATGCAGCTGTTGTTTTTTAGGAGTGGACAGAACACAGTAAGCTAGCTTGGATTTAAAGCTTAGCATTCATAAATTTATGTCTCCTTTCCTGGCTTTAAAACTCAATCCTTTTTCAAGCTTTTATCTGCATGGTGTGCAGGGGAGCCACTTGAGACTTGTATTTACATGGACATATATTATATCTCCATTTACTTGCTGGCAGTGTGGTTTTTTTTCATCACAATTATTATTCAAGCCTCAGGGCCTCTAATGAAAGTGTCAGCAAAGTGTCATGAGTTAGTTCATTCTTTTATTGTTCGTTCTCCTTCTGGGAGACAAACATTGCAGGAGGAGATGCTGAAGTACTCTCAGTGTCATCACAGTGTGATGGAAGGAGCCATGCTGTTTCAATACTTCTCAGAAGTTTAAACATCGTCCTATAGGATGAAGTTTTAACCACCATCCAAGATTGGTTAGTGTTGTTGATGGTCAGAATTATAATAATCATTAAGAAAATACATAAAAGGTTTAAAAACAACAGGCAATCATTACATCACTACATTTCAAATGAATGGTCCTGTTAACGTCACACATGAGGTTTTAAGTTTAAAAATCTGTGGATTTTTTTCAGATTTGGCTTCTCCTTTACTATAAATCTTAATTATTAATTATTAATTTGAAGAGATAATTTCTTTGTCACATCCTGTGTTGGTAATTTGTTAATTTGTTCTGTTTCTGTGTACTTGTATATTCAATTTAATTCAACTTTTATTTTATAATATTTCAAGGCAACCTTTACAAAAAATAAAGTTACATTATTAAAACATTTCCACATGAGCAAGCAAACAAGTTGCAAATGTTTTGGTACATTCAAGCAAATTATTATGTAGAATTCACTGATGTTTCCTACATTATTAGAATTTTATATAAAATGATATGGGTGTCTGTAGTCTCACCCACGCCCCCAACAACATCGAGGCATTAGTTCATCACATCACTACATGCAAAACAAATGTTGATACATTTCAAATGGACCTTTTTCTAATTCTGTCCAGAATTTGCAAAACTCCCAGGTGAATTTTGACTTCATCTAACAAAGTGAAATGTGTGAAGCATTAAATCACCAGTGTTCTAAAATAGCTCAAAGATGAATTTCTTAAACCAACAATGAGCAAGTGTTACCACAATATTACCATGTCTAAAAATGGAGAGACAAGGAATTGGACGGGGCCATCAGAAGAAGTAAAGGAGGTAAAAAAAAGGCAGTCTGTGTTTCCATGTGTGTGTGTCCCAATGAATCTGTAGTTATTCTGTGCTCTCAGGGTTTTGTATGCTGCTGATAGCGCTAAGCAAAACAATGACAGAGTCTCTGATAAGAGGCCTTGGCAAATGTTATCAGTGTACGATGGTATCTGGCCGGCTTAGGGCAATGTGACCAGGACCAGAAGAGATTCTATAATCTATAATAAAGTCTCATATATAATTATGTATAGATCTCTGAAGCTAAGCAGGTCTGGGCCTGGTTAGTAGGTGGATGGGAGACCATTGAGAATTCCAGGTGCCACAGTGGGGTGGAAGTCACCCCAGTGGTATTTGTCATTGTGTCTTTGGGCAAGACACTTTACCCACATTGCATGGTATGAATGTAGTGTGTGAGTGAGTGTTGGTGGTGGTCGGAGGAGATGGTGGCACACCAAGCCTAGCTTCCATCAGTCTGCCCCAGAGAAGCAGAATGTTCTTTCAAAACATGAAGAGGAGTAAGGATTTGGTCATTTCACAAAATGAGCCCCTAGGCAGGTATTGTTTTTTGCTGTGTCTTCATTAAAATAGAAGTCTAAACCTGATGAGGCATCTGGCTATCCAAGGATAGTGATTGGGTGAGGGAGAAATGAGTTAGATAATGGAAATGCCTTACTTTTCTTTTTTTAACCTCTTGCTTTTGTAGAGATAATCTTGTAAGTTGCGTGTTGCAGGACCCTGCAGGTAAATGTTCACAAAATTACTGAAAATTAAGTGTACAAGATTGGCCACCAAAAACCAATCTGCTCTCGGCCTCAGTCATTTTGCAAAGCTGACGATGCCTGGGAGCTTGTGACATTCCAATTAAGGACATTTGCATATCGGGAGCCTTAAATTATTGTCATCCGGTGAAGCATAAAATAGAGGTGCTACGCTGAGGGGATGGTGGTGATCTGCACTTGTATTATGTCGAGGAAAAGGGATAGAGGTGAGGTAGGTTTTATTGTACTTCCACCCAGTGTTACACAGTATATACATTTGTCTGCTTCTGTCACTCTTTTACTACTTTTATCACCATTTCCTCATAACATCTGTCCCTAAGCTGCCAGTCTCTGTTCCCTCTTTAGCCTCTGTATCTACTTCTTTTATAGAGATGTTTCCCATTTAACAGATCCTTAAAAGTAATCCTCAAGACAGATAACCGTCCTGTGTGGTTGTTGTGTTGTGATACGCTCCATTACCCTGAAAACAACAAATTCTTTTTCAGGCATAAAGACCAAAATGTGTGTATGAACACACTCATTTTATCTCTCTATTGTGGTTTTTCTTCATGGATTCGCCTGTGGCGTGTTTACGGTTATAGGCTCATGTCATGGTGGCAAAAGCAACAGGAGATTCAGGGAAGGCAAAGGTAGCTGTCAGGTGTAACACAAGACTTCACAAGGAATGACTTCAGGCTGTTTGCATGCCGTGACACACATTAAAGTTTATCTTTTTCTCTTTGCATCCTTTTGACTTACTGTTAGTTCAAACACCAGCCTTTTTAAGCAAATCTCTTTTTGAAATGGAGCCAAGGACAGACATTTATCTTTGTGTTCACAGAAACATCAACTATTTTTTATTCTCAGAATTTTTCTATATCCAAATGGCTCTTGGATTGTAAGGTTTACAGCATCAAAAGCAAAGTTGAGTCAAAGGTAAAGGACCCAAATAGTGCTGTCCTTTGGGGCCAACGATGCTTTCAATTTTCCGCTTCATCTTACTCCCATTATTTTATCAGTCATGTGGAAAACTGACATTTAGTCCCTCTAACTCACTTTTTTGAGATGTGAACAAAGCTGTTTGAACTTACTAACGTCCAAGGACATTTTCTGCACTCTGATGAATGCTGTGTCTCTCAGAGTAAAACTAGAAAACTAGACCTTTGGTCTTTATTGTAATATAATTACTTGTGAAATGTTAAGTATTTTAACATGATTAACTTTGTAAAACTTGACTTGAAATTAATGAGGATATTTTGTTTGTATTTTGGGTAGGATGGGAATCTTGTGTACATTCAAGCCGAACGTATAATGCAAGGTAAAAAAATAAATAAAAAAGGATCACTTTTTAATGGTACACAGATAGTAATTATAATGAGAAGAATACAAAATATATACCTGTGTGACAGGAAAAAGATCCATCCCAAAACCCAGTTAACTATGAAAGTATTTGAGAAAGCTAGAGTGAAAATAAATAGTAGTCGTGTAAGTCAGGGGTTCTCAACTGGTCTCACCCTGGGACCCACATTTTGCCACAGTCATCTAATCGCGACCCACTTTTTTTTTTAGAATAAAAAAAAAAAATGAGTTTTTTTCAAAGATAGCTGTTGAAAACACACATATATAATCTTATTTAAAACATAAATCTATATATTTTTCTGTGCAACATGCTTTTCACAACATGACTGTCAAAAGACAAGTTTCTTTCAAAATAAAAGACAAGTCCAACATGACAGACATTAAGTATTTTATTTTATTTTTATTAGCCAGCTTTCCGCGACCCACCCAGTATAGGTCCACAACCCACTTTTGGGTCCCAACCCACCAGTTGAGAATCGCTGGTGTAAGTAATTTCATTTGAATATTTATTACATATAGATTTAATATTTTTTTATTGTATTCTAATATTATACAAATATTAACTTTTTTTTCATTATTTGTATTATATCAAAATACAATAAAAAATATAGAAAAATACGTAATAACTAAGTTAGATTGGAAAGACTCAATATACATTAAAAACATTTTGAAAATATACTAAATAAAATATAGCGAGACAAAAATCTATTTCAGCCTGGCAGAAGTAGAACTCTGAGAACTTCTTCTACTTTTTATTGTAGGTTGTAAAGTAAGCGATTGGCTCATAGTGCCACTTCATAGTGTGGTGAGAACCACATTACTACTTTATGAAGTACATGGCAAATTTGTGAACAACTTTTATATGGAGTGTATCCATAGCTATTTCTTTCTCCAACGCTAATTCAGTAATTATTTTCACCACTAGATGTCACATGACCACCTTTCTACAGACCATCACTATTACTTTTGTAATAGGGAAACATTAGTCTTGTAATTGCTTCATATGGCATGCAGCCGGCTGGATTTGTACGGTGGCTGGGAAGTGTCAGGTGAATGCATTTACAGAAACGAACACGAATGCAAACCGGCCACAACGGAAGTGTTTTCCGACGGACCAGTATTACAGTCGCACAGTCGGACGGGTATTATGATATGATAGCCTGATGTGAAAAATATAAGAGTATCCTAATCAACTTTCACTTACTTTCATACGCGTTTCGATGTCTTCTTCTTGTTCTTCTCTGTTCTGGTGGGTTAAAAACATCCGCCAGAAACGTGTGCGTCTGTAATACCGGTCCGTCGGAAACACTTCCGTTGTGGCCATTTTGCATTCGTGTTGTGACCTTTTTGCATTTGTGTTCATTTCTTTAAATGCATTCACCTGACACTTCCCAGTCACCGTAGATTTGCCAGAATGCAAGTATTTATCACTAACCGAGACATCACTCTTTACTGACTGTTACATAACAAGTACACAATTTTCTAATGTAATTACACTTGTGTAAGGACTTTACGTGACACTACGCTGTGGTTTCCAGGAAAGCTTCAGCTCACAGCCTCTGAGTTAAACGCTGGAGCTGGCACAGAGAAGATGCAGACAACTGTTCTTGAATTGGAGCCAGTATGTAAGACATACTCTGAGTACAAAACGCCAAAAGGGATTTCCCCCCAA
The DNA here is from genome assembly GCF_900634775.1 of Gouania willdenowi. NCBI lineage: Eukaryota > Metazoa > Chordata > Actinopteri > Blenniiformes > Gobiesocidae > Gouania > Gouania willdenowi. The sequence goes on from NC_041056.1 coordinate 31,389,990, forward strand.
AAAAATGCCTTTAATACCAATTTGTTTTTCTCTTAGAAGCCAGTCCGACATAATAATGGTGTACTTTATTCAAATTATTGAGAAACCCTTGTGTCGAAATCCAGATAATGTTTTAACAAAAGCTAATAAAATGTGCTCTTATACTGGTTTTGATATAGCATGCTTATTTGACAGAATCATTTTTATCCACTAATTTAGAGTAGCTTAATGTATCTTGTTCATAAAAGTCATCTAACGTTCTTTTTTTAACTTCAGTCTGTTTCTAGTGTTTTTCAAGATTGCCTTTTTTTAGTTATTGAAGAGGACAATGATGGATGTTTTGTATTGCATGGAATGACTGTCAACAATAGGGGTGGGAACCTCTGGGTACCTCACGATACGATACGATTTGTGATACAAAGCTCAGGATCACGATTATCTCACGATATGACGATACTGCGATTATCGATATATTAGTCAGAAATCAATCTATGATAATCTATGACATAACAAGAAAAAAAGATTAAGTGAAAAAATACAATTTTTATTTCATATCTCTGAAAGACAGTAAATTGAAAAAGTGTCCTATGAACAGTGGCTCTATTTTAATGCACTATTTCTGTAAATAAATGTCAACATACCAATGTAAAAAAAGTCCTTTCTGTAAACAAAAAATAGGGTCTTTCTTACCAGTGACACCTTTATAGTGCAATCCAGTAAATAAATTTAAATATTGGTTCCTTCAACAAACAGTGACACAATTTTTATGAAGGCCTACCTGCACATTTTAGAGAAAAAGCAGAAAAGGTTTTGAAAAAAAAAAGAAAATTAAAAATAAAATAAAAATAAAAAAAAATCGATAAGCAATCATGGGAAAAAATTTTGCGATATATATCGCCCTATCGAAATATCATCACACTCCTAGTCAACAACACTATCTGAGTTAGGCTGAGTGTTATGAACCAAAACTAATATATAGTAATATGTTTTTAATAAAATCTTACCAAAAGACGATTCTGGGTCAAAGTCACTGGTTTAAAATTGCCACACAGGCATTTTTGTTTGCAGCCAGCTGCATAATATCAACATGTTGCTCCACTTTTGGCTTTTTTTCCCCTCATGTATGAATAATAGAACTAAAAGGAAAAAAGGTAATATACTGTTGGTGCTCCATGTTTGCCATAGTTGTACATCTCTCTGGTTGCCTAAGTTCAATGATGAATAGTGTTTCAGGTTCAAAACCAAACACATTTACAACGAGCAACTCTATTGTTGAAAATAAAGTGCAGATCAAAAATATGCCAAAAATGAAGAATAAATCAGCATAATGTTACTTTAATGACTGGCCTACCGCTGGGAGGAAGCCAACCTATGTGCTACTATGGCTACAGTGTGAGCTACTGTAACGCCCTCTAATGAGTTTCACTTTTCAAAAACACATCACACCCTTTATCTGACTCATTTACAGGGGTGACCAGCTCTTGAAAAGTAATCAAGTGTCTGCGGGTTTTATCTTGTGCTTTAATCACCAGCTTAGACTTTACAGCCTGGATCACTCTCAACCCCTCAGCTCTCCCCAAATAAAAAGGACAGCTCATTTTAGAAGATTGTCTTGTGGCTTATCAGAGGTGATATCCCATCTTTGCTTCCCTTTAGACCCCTAAACTGAATACTTTAATGTGATTAATGAATCCCTTTCTGAACCCAAGTGGACAACAGTTTGTGTCCTTCCCAGTCTCCTCTGTGACTCTCCAAGCTGAAAATAAGAGGAAACTGCTCATGCATTATACTCAGCCAGAATGAGAGCCATTTGAATACCATATGTGTGTCAGACATGGAACATAACCCTGCCCATCAGCATCATTGTAGTCTATTAGTGTAGCACCTTATCTGACAGCCGAACAATTGTGTTTTACTCCTGCTGTTGCCCGATAGTGTCATTTTCATGCTCTGAGCTCTACCCTGTCATTTTCCTCTTGCCTGATCCCTTTTGAAATACTGACGCTTACACCAGCTAAGGAATATGGAAGAGGCTCGGTGCGACACGCTCCTTCATTGAACCTGTCAAACTTCATTGTGATGAAAAACTAGCAGCAAGCATAGAAAAGTTTATCATCATCCACTTGACACGCAGAATTGGAGGCAAAAGGTGGTGAGAGAAAAGATAAATGGGGCTTGAGTGTAAACTTTAATAGCCCAGCCCATGATTGGAACAATTTGCCAATATTTAATTAACTGTAATGTTATCAATCAGAGTGTTAAAGGATGGAGCTGTATACTAGCGAGGCCCTCTGCCAGCAGCACTCAGGCTACAGCTCATTTAGTCCTAATAAAAAACACTCAGAGGAAATGCAGCAATCAAAATAAATAAATAAATAAAAGCTGCCTCTAGGAGGTTTTGGGAGGATACCAAAGCAAGCGCACCATTTCCTTTCAAATCGTCACAAATGTTGTGTAACTTTGTTTACTTTAAGGCCTCCTTCATTTTTAGCTTGTCGTGTTTTATGTTTTCGAAAGATTACAGCGTTTGTTTGATTATTCCGCTCTGGTATTGAGATTATGTGTCCTCAATTGTCAGTAAACCCTTTCACTCAGTGACATTTTTATCTCTTTTTTTTGTTTGAATTTATTATTAGAAAACAAGGGTTCAATTTAGGTTAGTTTTGCTACATTTTAGGCTAAATCGAGATCAGTGGTTCTTAACCTCTGTTCAATCAAACCTCAGGGGTTTGTTGTATCAGACTCAGGGGTCAAGACACACATAAAATAAATGTTTGAAAGAAAATCAATTTCCATGATAAACTAGTTTCTTGAAAAATAAATTACGACACCAGTGTTCATTTTTAAATATTAATTTATAGAATTAAAATGAAAATGTTTTGAAGAAAGCAAACACTTACTTACTTGTGCCCCCCCAATAATGTATATTGTTCCAAATACAAAATCTTTGTTGAATGCTGATGAAGCATGTAGGGTTCACTGCCTGCAGGTTAAGAAACGCTGATCTAGACAATCAAATGATGTCAGAAAAATATGAAGATATAAGGAAAGGAAAAATAGAAGGACGTAGAAGATAGTAAAAGAATGAATAAATGCAGCGTATGTGTGTCGTCAAGTTGTGTGGAGAAAAAAAGGACAGAGTGAAAATACCTTAAAAAAAAGTTAAATGTAAAACAAATGTGAATTGAAATGTTGTAAGAAAACAAAGCATTGAAGAAACTTTTACATCTGGTTATTTAATATTAAAGTCTCAAGATGATGAGAGAAAATGTCAGGTGGCTGTTACCTAGACAAGCTGACATAAAGAAGTCACTCATGTGACCTGCTGTACGACTGTATCCGCGCCTTGATTGATTGTTCAAACTAATTTTACATTCCCAGCACCACCTGTCTGCGCTAGTAAGAGAAAGCAGTGTCTCATGCTGACAAATTACAGATATTTGGCCAAATCAAATCTGATGCCCTGGTTATTGCAGCACACCACTACACTGTCTATCAAAATTATAGTCTACATATCAAATATTACTGCCAAGATAGACAAGCAACCCTCAGACGAAGTGACCATAAAGTGTAAATTCAAATACTTATGAGTTTTCATGACCTTTTAAACACAAAGAAAACGGCGCACACACACACACACACACACACACACACACATTCTTCCATAAGGGTTTCCAGTCTTTCAAATGCTTTGGCTATAACTGCTTGGCTTTATAGCCAAAGCTTTATGAATCAAATAATAAAAGCATAGAAGATTGAATTAAGAAGGCAATTGGAAAAGGAAAAGCAGAACAGAGCGTAACAAATTAGCCTGTCCCTCTGCTGGAAGTAAAAGCCATACCAGCGTTACAGGGATTTACGCAGAAATTGATAAAAACCTGACAGTATAATGGACTAAAACACACAGAGACTCCTCGACTTATTTTTTTAAACTAAAAAAAAAAATGGCTATGGCTGTCAAATAAAATATTTTTCCTCTAAAAAGTACATCCAAAAGCTCTCACAAGTGGCAAATTGGCTTAAAAACCCAAGAAATGTGTTGACTGAACACACAAACATTGGTTCTTACACAGATGTGCTTTAAAACCCATCAGTCCAGCTTATGCACTGATCTTGAAAGCTTGTTGTTCATTACTATAAAAGTGATTCAAAGTTTAATCTACATGGACTTCTGTTTTGCAGACTGTTTTAGAAGTTTTGAAAATGTGACTTCAGTTTCCACTCGGGATGCACCAAAATGAAAATTTGTGGCCAAAAACCGAATACTGAAGATCAAATGTGGTTGTTAAATTTTTTTTGAACAGTGCATAAATAGCCGAGAATACATTTTTAGACATGTTTTTTTAAAGAAAGTAAATGTTTATTGAATATTCTGACTTTTTTTAAATATTCCAGCAACCTTTGCTTTTCAAAAAAAGCACAACAAAGTTTTTTATTCATATTGGCCCTTCAAAAAAAACCAAAACACAAAGTGCATTGAAGGTGAAGTATGATGAAAAAAATAACTTTATAATAGTTTTGCTACATTGATATACATTCCTTTAGCCTCCCTTGTTATTCCACATTTTGTATAAAGTCAGCTTTAAACGGGCGAGTTGGATTTTGCCCACGTTGGTAGGTGATGCCACCTAACACGCCTCCTAGAATGTAAGCTCCTCCCTCTCCAACTATCTAACAGCTAAAACATCACTGCTGTTTAACATAGAATATATATTATACTTTATTGCCATATATGTAAATACAAACTGCACTACTGGACGCCCAAACTGCACTACTTCTTCTGCTGCCGATCGTGTTGAGATTTACTGCTCCACCCGACATTTCCTTGCGCGGACTGAATAAGCGATGACCTCATTACTAACCTATGTCCTGAAATAATATTTTTGCCATACCTCCAAACTGAGCGCCTCCAGCACCTGATCCTGTTGCTCCTGAGCTCAACAGCCTCACTAGTTTTATCAGTGTGTGATTACTTTGAACTGTGATTCTACTCTTCTCCCCTGTATTTAACCCAGTCTCCTTCTCATCCTTGAGAGATTGTCATGTTTCCCAATGTGCATATTTTGGAGTTGTGCTGTTTCCTGGATTTACGTACCTGCCTCCTGCTCTGGGCACCATTGAAATATTGCTCAGATGTCCTGTTGTACCTCTGAAACTCTCCCGGGATTACCTTTCCAGGAAACTTTTGCCTGTGCTTGTTTGAATCCAATGTACCAAACCTCTGGCTATCCATTAAAGGAACTGAACTTTCTCACACCGACTATATCTGCTTTTTGCCTCCCCGTGAGACATTATTATGCAAAATCAAAAAATCCAAAAGGATCAAAATTGATCCTCCTTATATATCTTTTTCCATGCAAGTGAAATCTTAACTGAAAATTAAAACATTCAACAGTGTCTTTTCACCTCTCTCACCAACACCTCCAATGTTTCATAATACTGTGCACCCGCCCACACAATATTGAGTCCACAAATTTCCAATTTAAGAAGGTGTTATTAATGTTGGCAGTCTTAAATCAGATGCAACAGGCGGATAACCAGCACATGCGATGTATTAGTGTGCACACCAAATTCTGTCTTATCTAGTGCATATAAATCAGACCCACCCACAATGTAATAACACTAAAAAAAAGGTGAAAAATATCTTATTACATGGATAATGAAATATATTTAAACACAGTTTTGTTTAGTTTTGAATATAGGCCGCTGCATTTTACTCTTGAATTCAGTTAGCTGTAAACTGTTTCCATCTGACAGGAGGACTATTGGCGCGTTTCCATTGGTGGTATCGGCTCTACACGGCTGCACAGTCCTCGCTTTCGGGGCCCAGTACTGTTTAACCAGAGCATTTTCGTTCAGCACCAACCTCACACGATTGCACTTTTTTTTTCTGTGATGATTCTCAGACCCAATCAGTGTCTGCTTTGTGCCTACGTCACATTTTTAGACCAGTGCTAGGCTAGGGCGGTATCCAAATTTTGATACCGTCAAACCCCCTCCGTATTTTACCACGGCTGTGTTCGTGCGCGCGTACAGAGCCGAGTGACGGGGAGAGAGGCCTGATTGCTTCTTTTCCTTCTCACTCTGGATATATTTACAGCACTTATCATTAACAGCGCCGCTATTACGGTTTAAATGATCAACTTACGAAGTTACTAAAGGATGAGTTCACTCAGAATGTAGGATTATTCAAGGAGTTAACCGCTTTAATTTTTCATGGTACTGAGGAAGTGTCTCACAGCAGCGAGAAGGACGGGCTGCTGCCTCGGCTCTACAGACAGTGAACGACGATGGAGTTGTTGCTTGAAGTCGCTTGAAAAGTTCAAATTTTTTCTCTTTGAGCGATGAGGTCGCACTTGACCTAGTCGCTCAAATCACGCAAGTCACATCGCTTGAGGGGAGATAGCTTGACGTTGCCTCATTTACATTGATCTGAATGTAATCTACTCACTTCAGCGGGGGTGAGAGAGTCTCTCGCTTCCACGCTGTCATGTAACGACAACCCATTCAACACATGAGTGCTCCTGGACATAGAATCATGTTTAGGCATTAAATATATTATATTTAAAATTTAATCTATACCTATACCTATATAAGTGCATTGCATTTTTTTTTTTAAAATAACGGTATTGAAACTGATACCATTGCTATTTTTATGACTATGCGGTATACGGTATTACCGTATTACCGCCCAAGCCTAACCAGCGCTGATTTTTTTGGAACATCAACAAAGGAGGTACTAAACAAAGCATATGTGTTTGTGTGTGCTTGTGTAACGGACACAACTGGAAGGCTGTGGTACAGATTGAAGTGTGCAGAATGTAATGCCTCCCGTTCAGAACTAAATGGTCCACGATACCAGTCCAAAGCCCAGTGGTTGTCATTGACAGATGGCTGAATGAATTCTTCTTCTACAGGGAGAAAAGCTCCTTCAGTCTTACTGAGGACCACCCCGCCTCCTTTTCCACCACAGGCAGATTTATCTTACTGAACCCCACTGCTGAATAATGAGGGTGTATGATCCAGCTGAATGATGTGGGCACACTCGTAAGAAATTAATTTTTGAAAGTTCGCTAATGATCTGGAATCATTATTTAGATTTGTATCCCTTATAAAATGTTATGGAATCTTACATGGCATAAAGTCTATCTTTGGTTAAAGAAAGGTTTCTGTAAAGTACTTCCGACAAAATATTGCTAACAGAAACAAACAAACAAACAAATAAATAAAAGACAGTGAAATTATGAACCCCTTGGTGGAGGTCATCATTTCAAAGTCATCTTCTCAGTGCACCATAGGGGCCGCACTTTAAAAGGCCAAAATAAGGGTCAAAGTCACTCAACAGCCGATACGATTCGATTCACAATATTGGGTTCACAATACGATTCTCTCAGGATTTATTTTACAAAATGGGACTGTAGACAAATGATGACAAAATATTCCTTTATTTTTTCGCTAAAAAAACTAGAAAATACTGTACTACTGTCTTTTACCTTTCATTGACAAAAGAATCTCTTGATAAACTGTTCAAAACAATGCAATTTAACTAAAAATAAATTCTGAATGAAATAAATAAATAAAGGAATAATACAAATGAAGAAGAAGCCTATTAATTTAAATTCTGGTTCTACAGTAAACAATGCAAAACTGCATAATAGTTCCTTTTCTTTTTAAAAGTGCAACTGAAAATGTATTTTCTGCCTCAACAATTGGACTTCTAAAAAAACAGTCATTGTACTGTTTTTACATCAGATATTTGTTTGGACCAGCAGAGGGCGCTGGTAGCCCAGTGATCGGTTGGCATGCAGCTGTTCTAGCAGTGAAGAAGAGATGCTATGCTAGCAGACAGAGCTAATAGAAAAACATGACTTTTACAGATATTCACATAATATTATATATATTCTTTCAGTGCTAAAGGGGTAAGGAATCATTTATGAACATGTTTAAGAGTATTAGGCGATTCCGCACACCGCCTACGCTCCTGGACGGATGAATTATCTTCAAGATGACAAGTGCTGTTGTTTGTATCAGGCACTTTCTCCCACGCTACTTGCTTACAATGATCTGACCAATCATGGCAAGGTTAGGTCCAACATCACTCTCTAGGTTGCCAGTTTGTAATTACAAACCAATTCATGGCTGGATAGATTACTGGAAATACGCCCTGCAGTTTTGATCCGCGCAATGCACAGCAGTACCAGTAACATGCAAGTGGGGTTGCCAGGTTGGGGCCCTAAGCGGCCGTTTAGTCTGCGTATAGGCTGGACCGGCCATCCCTGGTCTTTATTGTAATGACTAGATCCTCCAGTGTCATGGAACTCCAGCACAGCCTTAAAAATCATCTGGTTGTTCTTTTTATGACCAAATAAAGAAAACGTAGAAAAAACCTCCACTCTTAATCCAGACATGCTTGCAAAAAGATGCTGCCTTTCTCTTGGTGTCTTCTTCCCTGTTTCGGTGTATTTTTGTGGCAGCGTTACAGTGCCACATAGAGGCCTGGTATGTGTACTACAGTGTTTTCCGCCTTTTCGTGTGGACGCACACATAGATACCCATTTTAGAGGAAAGCATTTTCATTTTATCTCCGTGTGGATGGGGCCTGAGTCAGCGTCACCAACAGCATACATGAATAAATTTATTAATTTATTGGTCAGAGAGTGCTCGATATACGCTGGCTTCATCAGCTGACTAATATAGGTCAGTCCATCAGATACCAATCTATACCTCTCCAATACAATGTAATTAGGTAAATGAAAGGATTGCATCTTTCCATTCTTACTCTCCTGTCACCTGTCAGATACGATCCACACAGCCCATTCTTTGGTAGGTCATTTTCCAAGAGAACTGATTGGTCAGAAGGCGGGACATTTATACTGGCTTTTTCATGTTTAGTAAGTAATTTCCTCTGTGTGCTCAGTGCTGCTCTTTGCTGCTGCTGCTCAGCTCAGCTGCCGGATAGAGAAGCTTAACTACATATACACTCAAGGTGAACACCGATCTGGCAGACATTTACAATACAATACAATACAATGACTATGTTCTGATTGTAGATTTTTTTAATACTGTAAATGTAGTAGAATAAATACAGCTACTATTGAAATTTGAAATGCATGCTTAAAGCTGCAGTATGTAGAATCTTGAGACTGGAGTGGAAACAACCATGTTCCTCCCTCCCTGTTTCCAATCCACCAGCATCCTTGTGAACGTGCACAACTGTCAAGCTGTTTGCAGTGACTTTGTGGCTAAATCTGGCAACTTTCCAACTTCTCTTAGCAGCTTTTTTTTCCTTAAAGGGACTACTGACAAATCTAGTGACTGTATCTTCTGTTACTGAAGAGTTTTCTGATGTTTTAGAGACTGAAAGCTGGTGTCACTCTGTAATTACGGTTCTCAGTGAGCCCCTCTCCAGTGGTGACAGGCGCTCCGGTCACAGGACTCCCAGCTGCTGGTCAGAGCAGAGAGGAGACCCACACCTCTCCGTGTCCAGACTCTCTCCACCTTGGATATGCTTGTCCAAGATTTACACACAATTTATTCCATCTGTTATCACTCTCCCTCTACACTATGTGACACGGATCTTGCGCAGTTGCAGGCATCCGCATGGACCTTTGTGGAGTCTGTTCCGCATATGCACTCAAGTATATGTTTCTGACTTTAGACTGTCACTTTTCCACATCATTCGTCTTTTTTTCAGCGAGATTTGCCGCTTAAGCTGTTGTGAATAACGCTGTGATGAGGACTACTTCTGAAACGCGTCATTGCACCTTCACTACCAACAGGATGTGAACGCGCATTGACTTTTGTTGAAACAGTCAAACAGCCAATAGTAATGCCCAAAACAGCTCTTGTAGCACTTTATGAAAACATTTCTGATTGGGTTGAATGCAGAGCCAAGAGAAGGTGCAGAGGTCCACTGTCCTCTCAGAATAATTTGAATTACATTATGCTCAAAAGTTATTATGGAATTTTAACCAAATGACACCAAAAAAACATGCAGCAGCTTTTGAATAATAATTATCTTCAAAGGAAATGACATAGATTTACCAGTTACTGCTTCTCCACCGTCCCATGGAAAAATGTACCCAAAATAATATTTATAGCAGTACCCTAAGAATAACTTTCTATTTGATATTACATTTTTATTTCTATAGTCTGCGCATTAAAAACTTTTAAATTATTTATTTATTTAATTTTTATGATAAAAAAAAAAAAAAAAAAAACTCTTTCTCACCCTCCGCGGGCGGTCTCTTTTTTCCTCCAAGCTCGGATCCTCTACCAGAGGCCTGGGAGCTTGAGGGTTCTGCGCAGTATCTTTGCTGTTCCTAGAACTGCACTTTTCTGGACCGAGATGTCTGATGTATTTCCTGGGATCTGCTGGAGCCACTCCTCCAGTTTGGGGGTCACTGCCCCGAGTGCCCCAATGACCACGGGCACCACTGATGCCTTCACCCTCCAGGTTTTCTCCAACTTTTCTCTGAGCCCCTGGTATTTCTATAGTTTCTCGTGTTCCTTTTTCCTGATGTTGAAGTCGCTTGGTATTGCTATGTCGACCACAACGGCTTTCCACTGCTCTTTGTCCACCACCACAATGTCTGGTTGGTTCGCCATTACCATTCTGTCCGTCTGTATCTGGAAGTCCCACAGGATCTTGGCTCGGTCATTCTCTACCACCTTTGGAGGTGTTTCCCACTTTGACCTTGGGGTTTCCAGCCCATACTCTGCACAGATGTTCCTGTACACTATACCAGTCACTTGGTTATGGCGCTCCATGTAAGCTTTCCCTGCCAGCATCTTACACCCTGCAGTTATGTGCTGGATTGTCTCATTGGCCTCTTTGCACAGTCTACACCTGGGGTCTTGTCTGGTGTGATAGATCTGGGCCTCTATTGCTCTGGTGCTCAAGGCCTGCTCCTGTGCAGCCATGATGAATGCCTCTGTGCTGTCCTTTAGTCCGGCTCTGTCTAGCCATTTGTAGGATTTCTTGATATCCGCCATTTCAGTTATGTTTCGGTGGTACATCCCGTGCAGGGGCTTGTCCTCCCATGACGGAACCTCCAGCACCTCATCTTCTGTTCCCCATTGTCTGAGACATTCACTGAGCTCGTCATCTGTTGGAGCCTTGTCCTTGATGCACTTATGGATCTTGGATGTTTCATCCTGGATAGTGGCTCTCACACTCACTAGTCCTCGGCCTCCTTCCTTCCGGCTAGCGTACAGTCTCAGAGTGCTGGATTTGGGGTGGAACCCCTCCGTGCATGGTTAGGAGCTTTCGCGTCTTAACATCTGTGGTCTGTATCTCATCCTTTGACCAGCTTATTATTCCTGCAGGGTATCTGATTACTGGCAGGGCGTAGCTGTTTATTGCCCGGGACTTGTTCTTGCCATTGAGCTGGCTTCTTAGGATCTGCCGTACTCGTTGGAGGTATTTGGCCTTAGCCGCTTTCCTTGTCACCTCTTCGAGGTTGCCATTTGCTTGTGGGATTCCGAGGTACTTGTAACTGTCCTCAGTGTCTGCTATTGTTCCTTCTGGGAGAAGGACCCCTTCTGTGTGGACTACCTTCCCTCTCTTAGTCACCATCCGACCACACTTCTCTAGTCCGAATGACATCCCAATGTCTGCACTGTATATCCGGGTGGTATGGATCAGTGAGTCGATGTCTCGCTCATTCTTAGCGTACAGCTTGATGTCATCCATGTAGAGGAGGTGACTGATGGTGGCCCCGTTCCTGAGTCGGTATCCATAGCCAGTCTTGTTGATTATTTGGCTGAGGGGGTTCAGACCTATGCAGAACAGCAGTGGGGACAGGGCGTCTCCTTGGAATATGCCACATTTGATGGAGACTTGTGCAAATGGCTTGCCATTGGCTTCAAAGGTGGTTTTCCACAGTCTCATCGAATTTGCAATGAAGGCTCTTAGAGTCCTGTTGATGTTGTATAGCTCCAGACATTCAATGATCCAAGTATGTGGCACTGAGTTGTAGGCCTTCTTGTAATCAATCCAGGCAGTGCTCAGGTTAGTATGTCGGGTTCTGCAGTCTCGAGCGACTGTTCTGTCTACCAGGAGCTGGTGTTTGGCACCTCTGGTATCTTTACCGATTCCCTTCTGAGCTGTGCTCATGTATTGATCCATGTGCCCGCTTATCTTAGCCGCTATGGTGCCGGATATGAGCTTCCACGTTGTGGAGAGGCAGGTTATTGGGCGATAGTTGGATGGGACTGTGCCCTTTGAGGGGTCCTTCAGGATCAGGATTGTGCGCCCTTCGGTTAACCATGATATACAGTATATATATATATATATACCTGAATTTGTATTGGACCATTTCAGAACAGGAAGTTCGGTTCGGGTACAGGGTTGTGCACAGGTGAATTCCTGGAACGGAAGTTGTGTGTGTTTACTTCGGCCTGCAGTTACATGTGCAGCCCGTGTACGTCATGGCTAACGCTTGTGAGAAACAGGAGCTGAAGGACCCTCCCTTGTCACTAAAGTCTCCTGCTTGGGAACACTTCGGCTTCCAGGTGAAAAGACCAGTGGATAAAACGAGGGCAGTGTGCTGACATTGTTCAGCTGAGATTGGGTATATTTCCGGGAACACGATGAACATGCTAACTCACTTGAAACGGCACCACCAAAGTGTAAATATCACTGCGACAAGAAAAACATTTTGATAATATTTTATGTAATTTTTGTTTGAGAATATTATTACTATGGCACACTTTACAACAGTACAGTATTTTCTTTAATTTTTTTAACTTTATTTTAATATTCTGTATAATGTTAAATACATTGTTGGTATACTAAAGTTTTTAATGAACAATGTTACGGCCCTCGCCGTTACTTAGTGTTTAGTTTGTGTTCTTGTTGTTTGTTTGCTGCCTGGGGTGTGTTTCTGTAACAGAGTGGGATGTCCTTTCAATGGAACAGCTTTGATGATGCTCTCCAGGATTGGCTGCCAGCAGGAGGAGTGGTGGGCAACCCTGATTGGCTGAGGAGGATTACACCACTTTTGAAAAGACCAGCGCAACTGTCAGTCGAGGTTCACCAACCTTGGCAGCAGCAGCATCTTTGTTCGTCTGGAAACTCTGTCTCCGAATTCGTTTGTTAAGCTAAGCTTGTTATCTTTATTATATAGTGCACTTTACTTTCCCTTCTCTGATATTCTGAGTTCCTGCGTTTTGTGCAGTTTTTCGTTGTTTGCCATATTCTTGTTTATTGTATGTTTTACCTGCTGGGCAGGACTCTTTTTGTTAAAGAATAAATTTGTGTTAATTGTGGAACCCGTTGTCGGTGGTTTTTGGAGACCGAGTTTTATTTTTCGATTACGTTTTTATGTTGCGTCCTGGAGCTCCTAGACTGGGGCGTAACAACAAGCACATTTACGCTTTGCATTTGTAACTGCCAGCAGATCTGCACTTACTGCAGACAATGTGGACAAGTACATTTTTCTGGCCAAAAATATGAAGGTCTAAACCAAGGGCTACATGCTGGAACTGTGCTGTATTTTTCGTTTGTTAAAAGCTGTTAACAAGCTGTGAGCTTATTTCTATAATATTTAATATATTTTTTATTTTTTTATTTTAATATTATTACCAGGAAGCATTTTACAAGTGTTGTATTTGTAACTTTATTTTCATATTCTGTATAATGTTAAATACATGGTTGGTTTACTAAAGTTTCGAATAAACAACAAGCAAATTTATGTTTTGCATTTTGCTCTATACTGTACCGAAAATGAACCAAACAGTGACCTCAATACCAAGGTACGTATTGAATCGTGATTATTGTATATCGTTACACCCCTAATATATATATATATATATATATATATATATATATAGTTCTGTTTTTCAAAATAAAAGCTCTGTAATCTTTTTGTTTTAGAGGTTTTTCTTTGTATTTGTGGTGTGTGCTCTTTAAACAGGCTCCAGTTCAAGCCTCCAGTCACAGTGTGGGAGCACAGCAGCAGTTTCATGCTGTCGACCAGGGGTTTTTCCTAGTTTACCCCACGGCTGACTATCACTCACTCAACCTTAATGACCCAATAACGCACACCCACCCACTCACTCACACACACACGCACCCACGCACGCATGCACGCACACACACACACACACACACACACGCACACACCACACACACACACACACACACACAAACACCGCAACAACTGATTCATCAGAACTGATTCTTCCCTTTGGGAGCATGTGTTAATTACACACGGCTAATCGATACCTTCCACTAAACGATGGCTCAAAGGTAGGAGTGCTTGCCGTTTAACAGGCTTGTGTGTGTGTGTGTGTGTGTGTGTGTGTGTGTGTGTGTGTGTGTGTGTGTGTGTGTGTGTGTGTGTGTCCTGAGGATAAAGTAGTCTTTGCATCTCCATGATGGATGGTGTGAGTGGTTCAGCTGTCAGCAGTGTTTTACAGTGTGTGAGTGGTCATCTTCTGTGAGCTGATTCTGTGACAGGCATCCTGAAGCTGAGCCAGTAGCTGGTGGGCTCCTACACAGCTGATCAGACAGCAGTCATGAGGGCAGGCCCATGTACTAAAGATTCATAGGTTTCACCAAATGAGAAGATTGTTTTTTCATAGGTGCTCCAGGCATGTTTTTTAGAGTTGATTACTGAGCAGTGAACATAATACCAGATAACTTCAAAAGTTAAAAATTAAGCTTTTTAATTTGCCACGAAGCAATATTTCTCATTGGATCAATCTGGACAAGAGTCAGCCCTAACCTTTCTTCTGTATTCAACAAAAACAATTAAAGGGACACAGTCACACTTCTATATTTGTACCTTTATCTAAACAATGTGTGTAGCTGCCATAATGTCACTGACACTGCACTCCACCAAGTATACCATTGCTATTGCCTGCAAACTGCAAATTGTACATCTTTTTCCAACACTAAGTAAAATGCAACACTGTAGATACCGCTATAGTCTCGCAAATCTATACCTTTACTGCATCAACTCGGCTTTATCGGATTTAAAGATAACTAAACCCCAAAACCAACAGAGAAGCAGTGTTTTTCTGTTTTTTCTGTTTAAAAAAAAAAAAAAAAACGTGTTCTCTTTGTGTGATGAGGAAATTAGAGTGAGAGCTGAACTCCGCTGCACCTCTTTCCTCAGGTCTCCACATACAATAGGACTGTTTAGGATTTATTTGAGCAGTTTTCTGGTCCTGCTCATGTTTTCATGCAGTCTGTGGATGTTTTAAGTCGTAAAAAGCTGCTCACGTTTATGTTTTGTTTTGCAGTGTTACGGTCCAAATAGTATACAAATAAACTGATGACTGATTATCGACTGTGAGGCTGGTGTGATGAACAATAGAGGCTAGAACTTCTATGATATGCCATTTTTGCATAAACAATTTCAGCTTTTTTGAGGGCAGTAACATTTTTTATTTTTACATTATAAATCCCGCTAACAGCAGCCTTCAACAAACATGTAAGTTAATCACAAGAAACCTAGTTTCCCCGTAAATATCCAGATATTACACAAACAGAGCCAGATTTAATTTTAAATCAGAAAAACGCTGCTTGTTTGGTTTTTGGTTTTTCTGTTTTCCTGTTTCTGGTTTTAAATTAATAAAAAAAAAAAAAATATATATATATATATCAAATCAGTGTTTTCTATTTGTACACGGATTTAAACAGCACTTTTATTTGTTTATTTGGTTTTCTATATTATTAAATGTTTGTGCAGCAGACAGAGAAATCCACCTGACTCCAATTTCACTTCTTCAAATGTCATTTTGTGCTTCTGTGCACTCACCTGTCCACATTAAACGAGCGAAATGTTCATTTAAATAGGACGGTCTCAACTACGTCTACAAGCGCACCTATAAGTGCCGCAATGTTAGTGAATTCGCCACAGCAGATGTGCAAATAGCGCCACCAAAGGATTTAGGGATACACCTGGTTTACCGTTCTTTATTTCAGATCTTAGTGAATTTGCCCATAGTGTTGTATCCAGGTCAGCGCTGACCTGCTTCCTGAGTGGGCGTGTCAGGAGAAACAGCTATAATCAAGGCGTTTTTTGAATTTCCCCCCTAGTGGCTGGTCAGCAGAAAGCAGGGGTTTAGTTACTCTTTAAAAAATATGTATTACATAGTAGTAGAATGTTTTTATAATACTAAGTACATGTGGTGCTCTTATTGCACCTCTGGTAAGAAATATAGCTCAATAATAACACATTCATCCCACAATCATAAGGAATGGGAAGGAAAATAAGTGAAGAGCAAGAACAAACAATTGACAAATAAGGCATTTATGGGATAATGTTCCCCTTTTCATTTTAGCCACATGACAGGAAGCTATAGGGTGAAGATAAAAATGGAAAATACAGACGGAGAAAGTGGCATAAAGTTAAAAGCATCCACATTGTGCAGTGTTACACACACTTTAAAGGCTCTCACTTTTGGACACAAGGTCATTTTGGCGCATCAGTGCCTTTCAACCAACAGGAACCGCTTATACCACAAACCACAATATGGCACCTCTGCTCCAACAATGGCAATTTTCTTCACTTTTCAAACAAGGAACTTTGCCTCGTGGGGGAACGGTTGTTCTGCTCCACTGCTTTTGTTGCTTTGAAACGCCCTCCAAGATCACTTGTGTTTCTTAATAGGAACTTTAAGAAGCCTTAATGGTTTTAAAAAGCTTCCTTGTATGTGTCATATATTGTCATTTTAATTTTATTTATATTAATCTTGAATTTATTTTAATTTTAATCTTACTTCCTTAACTGAAAGAAAAATTTGAAAGGTAAAACATAGAATAAAAATGAAGTAGTCTGATACACTAAAATGTATTGGATTTCTGATCTAATATGATGTGAATAATATACATTTAAACTAGTGCTTTGATTCAAGTGGGAGAAACCTGTTTAAAAGCTAAAGTTTTACCTCCCTTCAAACCCTGGAAACCTTCTCAGGCTATATGTCATAGTTGCTCATGCACTGTGTTGTTGAGAAGCCAAAAAAAAAAAAAAACGTGATACAATTGCATATTTTACCTTTACCTCTCACTCATAATAACACAATAAAAAAAAAATTAAAAATACTGTCATGAAAGAATACTGTTTCAGTTTCTTGAACAAGCGATAACTTACTGAAATGTTCAGACAAGGATAAAAAAAAAAGAAAATTCCAAATTCTCAAACATAATGGTGCAAAGCAAAACCATATTTTTTCTTTTTTTACATGATGACGGAGCGTGAGAAAGAGTCTAGCATTGTCTGCCGAGGTTACATCTGATGAATATCAGCAAAATACATCATGGAGTCATGCTTTTTTTATTTACCATTCTACTTGTCATATCCCAACAGCTGGTGCATGCTGGGTTGTTGGATTGCAATATACATGGAAGAAAGTTTTGAGATAAATTGATCTTTAAGCCAGTGTTTCTCAAATGGTGAAACGTGTACCCCTCGGGGTACAAGATGGCACTACAGGGGGTACAACAAAATTCACAAAATTCCACCAAAAACGCATGCACTAAGAGAGAAAAATATGTACAAGACACAATAAATTAGGGAAAAATACACAAAATCATTACAAAATACACAAAAATAACAGAGAAACAAACAAAGCAACATGAGAAATAACCAAACAACATGGGAAATAATCAAACAACACCAAAAACCCACACACTGAGAGAGAATAGTTAAATAATCCAAATACTGAACTAGAGCACTCGGAGAGTGCAGATCTACGCCAAGAACAGCACGATTACCGGACGGGACATACACACAATGCACATCCCAACCACTACTACATTACCCATAAACCACTGCGCTTAAAGGAGCAGGCTCAGGCACAGCTCCTGAAAAGGACAGTATGAGTTTTCACCTTGAAAAGTTACATTTACGAGATACACCATTCCATGGTTATTTTTTATTCAGCTGTTATTGCACATGATGGACACTAAACAGGCCGATAAGTGAAACTGCACTGATCAGCTGATTGGTCACTGTTTAAAAAGTCAGGAAAAACCTGAATTTTCAGCTTGTGTGTAGCATTAGCTTTAGTAGCTAACTCGTTACCACGTTTCAGCAGAAAATCTTTCAAGGAATCAACACTCTAACGGTAATTATCTAATAAACTAAATCTCTGTCAGACTTGTTGTTAGCCAAGGCGAGCTTATCCCTCTTGACTCACTCAAGAACAGGATGAGATCAAGATTTCCGAGAGTGTGAAAAGGCTTATTGAGTCACACAGTTTGAGTTGGCGCTGAGTACAACTACTGAAAAAATATTACAGTGTCTGCCTGCCTTTACATTGCTTGAAAACATACCTCTGGAACACCTTAACAGAGAAGACTGAGTGGACTTGCCCTGATGAATTAATTATCATGATATTCCTATCAATTCTGACGTAATTCTGCTGGAGTTTGACGCGACGGGGAAGCGTAGACTTCATTTCAAATAAGTAGTAACATTATTAGCCTGTTATTATTATTATAAAGTGTGTTTTTATGTTTTTTTACCATGTGTTTCTGCCTGGTGCGCCCGTCACCATAACGCTTTCCTGGGCTGTATTTATCTGTTTCTGTACGCTGTTACCATCCTCTGCTGTAAAGCCTAACTGATCTTCATTTTTTTGTCAAGTAATATGTGCATACTATGAAATTGAATCCTGGCGGCGTCACTAGTTCTAATATCAACATTTCCTGAAAATGCCATTTGAATCCATTCATAACCTTTCAAGTTATCTTGCTAACAGACAGACAGACAGATAAACGCAGGGTAAATCATAACTTGCGCGGTTTTAAGAGGGGAAATAGGAAGGTGGCAGTTACTGCACAATGCCATATTTGGTTTTTTGCAATTTTATTGTGATTTTATTTGGTTTCAATCAGGGATACCGAAATGAGAATTTGAGGCCGAAGCCGAATGAAATATAAACGCTTGGCTGAATACCGAATACCGAATATCGAATGCAGTTGTTAAGTTTTTGACTTATTTTTTAATAGTGCATAAGTAGCCTAGAATACATTTTTAGACATGTTTTTTAAATAAAGCAAATGTTTATTGAATATTATGACATTTTTAAAAATATTCCAGTAGTCTTTGCTTTTCAAAAAAGCACAACAAAGTTGTTATAAAAAATATTAGCCCTTCAAATAAAACAAAACATGCATTCCAAAAAAAGGCTAAAGTGCATTAAAGGGGAGGTATGATGAAAAAAATCACTTTATAATGGTTTTGCTACAGTGATTTACATCCCTTTAGTTTCCTTCCTCCCTTGTTATTCCACATTTTGTAAAAAGTCAAGTTGCATTTTGCCCACGTTGGTAGATGATGTCGCCTAACACGCCTCCTAGAATGTGAGCTCCTCCCTCTCCAACTATTTAAAAGCTGAAACAAACACGGCAGTTTAATATAGAATATATATTATGGTTTATTGCCATATATGTAAAAACAAACGTGCAGTTTTTCTGTTGCCGATCGTGTTGGAAGTCACTGCTTGGAGCCACGGACTCATTGTTTACACACATCAGCTGTTAGCACTCCGTGCTATTGCTACACCAGGCTATGCAGCAAGACCTGACATCTCTTGTGAACTGAGGAGGAAACGACGGGGATGTTTAAGGATTCGTGGCTCACAGCGCAAACAACGGACTCGGTTGTGGAATTGGACGGTTTCCAACTTTTACACGGTGAAGGACGACAGAGAGTGGTAAGGAGGGAGTCTGGCTGTGTTTGTGTGTGGAAAGGATGAGCTGCTGCTGCTCGCACACACACTTTTCCGACTCTAATTCACTGCAGGTTGTTTGATTGCATCATTGCGTCACACATTACTATTCGACCTTGCTTTTAACTCACTAAACAGAAGACCGAATGTTGTTTTTTTGCAATATTCGGCCGAATATTCGGTGCATCCCTAGTTTCAATGTAAATTATCATTAATACCCTCTGTTAGCAATAACAATGAATGATTTTAATATTTTTTAATAGCTATAGGGAGCCATTGCAAAAGAGTCAAAGAACCACAGGTTGCAGACCCCTGAGCTAGAAAATCTTTTTGTACCGCTGGAAACAGAAAAGAGGAGGAAGAAAAAATATTTAAGAAGATTAGGGGGTCAAATTGGGAGGGAGGGCTTATAAAACACTAATAACACAGTGAGTTGTTTTTTTTTTTTGTAATTTATTTGATGAAAAGCACAATTCAGCTGCAGACTGATTTAAATAAGACTCTAGAGTAAATAAAATATTGGGATATTATTAAAGAAAGGCGTCAACGTGCAGTAATGGCATTTAGCAAAACAGACACAGGGAAGAAAAGAAGTGCAATAATGACAACAACAAAAGGAAAGTAAATGTAAAAACGTTATCATAAGAGTCACTGACTATTATTCCTTTTTTTAATTATCAGTTGTTGATGTTATTTGGATCATTACGGTATAATGTGTTATTGTATCGTCTTTCTTTTTTTTTTAAATCTATTTGTACTAAGTTTTATGATAACCTCATTTAATTTAAATAGCAAATGTAGAAATTGTCATTCTATGGGCTTTTTGGTGATAACTGTGTGGAGTCTGCTGCTGCATTTTAACGTCATAAAATACACTATGTCAGTGGAAGGCCATGGTGGAAATCCCAACATAGATTTGAAATGATGACATTTTCGGAGTTAGAATTTTTGCTCTCCAGCGATTATTTGTGCACGTTTATACTGAATAATTTTTTTGATATGAAAATAAATGAATTTTGCTAAATCTTTCCACCATGTCAGAAGACACTAATTATTCCATGATGAAGAGACTGAAGGTCTTCACTAGTTCTTACTCAGCGTGAGTTTGAATCATTCATTTGCAATGCAACTCAGGCTCAAATACAAGGCTGAAAGGGTTTTTTTTTTTTTATTATTGGCTGCTATACATAGTCCCATCATTTTCAAGGGCAATAACTTTGAAAATCAGATTTCTTATTATTGAAAATAAATAATTTCTTCAACAGCAAAATGATTGTGTTTCAGTGAAGTTATCTTTTTCATTTTGGATCTTTTTTTTTCCTTCTTTCTGCCAGTAATGTGTTATTGCTGAGTCATTCAGCACAACATTGTGCACTCCCAACCTAAGAGATAAAGAATGTTTTTCTACAAGTTTCAAGGGAAATTCCTGTTCTGCTGATTAACCAAGTATTGAAGAAATGTTAGATTTTTTGAAGCTTCTAAAGAACAGCTGGCTTTATTGAATTTTTAAAAGCTGTATTTTTCCACATGGACATATGTTACTGATGTATTTCTGGTTGGCCAGATTTGTACTGAAACTAGGTGCAACTACCTAACTAAATATTTTACATTCAAGACTTATATTTTAAAACTTTCCCCAGGCCCCGAAGCTTTGTTATAAGGCAAAAAAACTTTATTCATACATCACATTCTATTAGGGCTGCATATTGGATTCTTATATTGGAATTGCTTAATTTATGCATTTTTAATTAATTAATCAAAGAATCTTAACTGATTCTTCATCTTATTCCATAATGAGCCGATTTATGTGACACAAAAATCATCTTATTAAAACAAATAAAAAAATAATCTCACCTGAACTTTAAGATTGGAACTATTTAAATAAAGGCTCAATAAACAATATAGCTTAAAGGGCCCATGTTATGCTAAATCAACTTTTCTGTGCTTTAAACATCATAAAAGTGTTATTAGGGCTTCATACACATGCCCAAAGTGTCTTTTTCATTGATTCCCTCAATCGTTAGTTAGAGGGTGATTTGCTCCTTTCTTACTGCAGGGTGAGCCCAAACACCTCGCTCCAATTTGATGACGCGTTCCAACTTTAATGACGAATTTGTCTCGGCACTGAGCTGGAGAAGCCGCACCTCCAGGAAGCTCTCTGCCGTGATTGACATGTAAACAGACCCACGAAGGTGAGCATTTCAGCGTACTTCACGCAGTGTTATGTATGTATTTTCTGCAGTCTATGTATGTACTGGTGAACGCCCCGCCCCCACGCACTGTCTCATGTTTATAAAGCAGCATGAGCTCGGCTATGGAGTGGGTGGGAGGAGGGCGGGCCGTCCTCTGGCCCTACGTCACCATGTAGGGAGGAGGAAGTCAGTGTCTCGTATATACACACGCCCACTCATAAATATTCATAAGTAAGCCGCAAATCAGTTTGTGTAGAGTTGCTCAGAAAGTGACTTTTCAGAGGCTTAAACAGGCGATGGGTGAAAAACAGCATGACATATGGGACCTTTAAATAAACACAACCAGTGATGAACTAAACAGTGTATTTAGACACAGAATTGAGGTAAAACATATATATATATATATATATATATATATATATATATATATATATATATATAGTAGTCCCTCGCTTATAACGCGGTTCACCTTTCGCGGCCTGTGTTTCACGGATTTTTTTACAGTGCAATTTTGCATGCGTTTTTTTACATTGTATGAACACGCATTGTGTTCTGCATCCTTATTGGCTGATGCGTTCACACAAGATGCATCACAAAATTAGATTAGATTAGATTACATACAAAGTCAATGGATAGACGCGGCCCAGATGCTAAATTTCCTGTGCGGCCGCACCGCCGCACAGGAAAATGTGCTTCTCGCTCTGTCAATTTCATGAATTAATGGGAAAAAGCCTACACAAAAATTGTCAAAATCTTAAGGTGTAATGTGTTGCAATATTTGATTAAAATTCAAACTGCTGTTTATCAATGGGCTTTATTCAAGTGCAGACAAGTGTTGTCTGCATTCTGCAGAGAATGATGATGAAAATTAGAAAATGGCTTGTTTTGGCTTATTTAGCCCAAATAATGTGACAAACAAAGCAAACCTTCTCATAGATAATACATCTGTTTATTGTTCAAAACGTTCAATGTGAATGTCATTGTTAGCTCTCAGTTGCTAATTGTCTGCGTAATGAGCAGTACACCACTGTGTGACTGTCTGACTAATTATTTGTCATGCTAATCTGATAGCAGTCTTCTCTACAAAGCAGAAATGTGATACATAGTTTTATTCAGCAAATATCTTCCGGAAGTGACATCAGGAAATGAAGAAAAAAATACAAAATAAAACCGATAGCATAGCCATGTTGGCTAGGCACCGGAAGGTTTCTCTGCGTTTTAATACATTTGTTAACTGGATTCCTCAGCAGTGTTACATTGAAAAAAGAAATTATAATGCACCTCATTAACAACATGTAAATTGATCAGCATTTCCGTGAATGATTTTGATTTCCTCTAGAGACACAATCGTTTTATTTGTACTGCAGTCCTATCACAACCCCATTGTTTTAACCGGAAAACAGGGATAAATGTAGGATAAATTCAATGTTTAAAGATTCACAGCATTGTGAATACTTTAAACTGTGTCACAGTTATGTATACTATATATATATATATATATATATATATATATATATATATATATATATATATATATTTGTGATTAAAGTCATTCTTACAGTCCATAGCTAATTGTTTTATGAAACAATATCAAAACGTTCAAGACTTGGTTTTACGTTAGACAGACAATTTGTGGTAATGTTTTGCGTATCCAGTTTTTTTTTAAAAAAATGCTATTTTAAATATTTACTAGGATGGTGTCTCATGTGCTCTTAATTTATGCAATTTGCATTAACATTACACTAGATATAAATAACCATATGCAGAATCACGTGGCTTGATAATCACTGTACATTGTCTTTAAATAAAAGCACAGCTTATAGCACAGATCTAGTGAAAGTAGACCTCAAGGCATATAGTTATTGCTATATATATCATAAATCTAATATTAACGACATCAGTAAAATATACAAAAATTTACATTTTGTTACAGTTGTGAATAGGCATACTGTTATTAACCTATTAAGTATACAATGCCAGATACAAATACATTAGTTTAGTTTAGTTTATTTGTTTATTTGAGCAGTTAAAGTTCTGCTCAAAAGGAGTGGGCCGAAGCAAGAGCTTCTAAGCACCACCAAATAAGTGGTTGACAAAAGGCAATATTTAGTAATGTCAAAAAAAAAGTACAAATTCAGTTATGTAAGATCAACACAAACAAATATTGAACAAATACAATGGGCTGTAAACACGATGAAACTTAAGGAAGACATCTGTTTTCTGTCTTTACTTAATTGAATCTCAATTCAACTTTATTTATAAAAAGCCAACTAAAAGAAAAAAGTCACATCATAGTGCTCATAACAAAATATAAAATTATGAAAAAACAACAATTCCACTTAAACAAGCAACAGCTGGAGAAAAAACTTCCTTTTAGTATAGAAGCTTTTATTGTCATTGTACACATGTACAACATTAAGGTGCTCTCCAAGAATGACATAAAACACACACTTAAATAAAATACTGGAAAAGGAAAGACTTATGAATATATAATACTATATATATATATATATATATATTACCATACACACAATATAAAAATATCAAGTGACCAGTTAGGAGATAAATAAATATGACAGTGTATTGCACTTTGATGTGGATTTTTGCACATGTAGTTTGAGTCATGGGAGGAAAAAGGTTATTTTTTGTTCAGGGTTCTCATGGCCCAGGGATACAAACTGTCATTCTGGAGGTGGAGCTTTGATTGATCTGTATCTCCTTCTGAGGGAGCAGGGTGGGAGGGGTCAGAGAGGATGGCTCTGATGGTGGCCCAGGAGAGCTCCTCCTGGATGTGAACACCCAGGAAACTGAAGGACGATACTTTCTCCACCATTGATGGTGAGAGGAGCGTAGTCCACCAGGTTCCTCCTGAAGGTGATGGTGTTGTGTGCTTCTTTTGGATATGTGTAGGGACATTTTTTCGAAATCATAAGAGGCTACAGTGAGGATATTTGACCTTTTTAGACCATACTTTAGGTGAAAGAGTGGGGGGAACTGGTGCAGGAGCAGCTGTTGAAGCAGGTTGGACAGGAGAAGGAGTGCCTGGGATAGGTTCAGTAAGGGTAAGTGTACTTCCATATCTCTGCACTTTGGCACCCAAAGTGTTGCATTACTGCCACCTTTAGGAGAAGAGCTGCTGTACAGGAGCTCATATATGGGGGGTTCGCTTCCGGAGCTGAGCGTGGAGGAGCTGCAGCTGGACCCCTCTCAAAGGTCCTTTTTGGTTATGTCACTGTCATAAACATTCCGCACCCCCGCTGCCTGCCCCACCCCACAGCTGCACTTGCTCTCCCTAGAAGGTAGCGACCGATCACTGAAAAATCCTAATACAACAGTGGCACTAATGGTGCTTTCACACATATAGTTCCATGTGACCATGTGAACAGTATGAGGAAAAGAGACAATTAAAATAAAATTAATAATGTGGGAGTAATACAAAAGGGAGTGTGGAAATGTGTGTGATGTGTTTGTTTGTGTGCTGACAAAGCAGCTCTGAAAATGGATGGATGGATGGATGGATAGATGTATACAGTAGATAGATAGATAGATAGATAGATAGATAGATAGATAGATAGATAGATAGATAGATAGGTAGATAGATAGATAGATAAATACAGTAGATAGATAGATAGATACAGTAGATAGATAGATAGATAGATAGATAGATAGATAGATAGATAGATAAATACAGTAGATAGATAGATAGATACAGTAGATAGATAGATAGATAGATAGATAGATAGATAGATAGATAGATAGATAGATAGATAGATAGATAGATAGATAGATAGATAGATAGAATGACAGATATTTGTGTGTGTGCTGCCTGATGGAGCGCTGTTTATAAGTGTGTGTGTGTGCTTTTTGCCTTGACGACAGTGTGTGTGTGATTGCTGTGTTGCTGCTGAGCTGTCGCTGCATGGAGTTGCTCTGTTCCTCAGACAAAGGGGGCTTATATCAGCCGCACAGAGGAATCAAGAGAGTAGTGATGTGTTGGTTGCAGGCGTATACGTGATGCCTCGACGCACGTGTTGGAGCGGTTCTCTCTCTCTCTCTCTCTCTCTTTCTTTCGCTCTAAAACAGCGTTATTGCCATGAGAAACAGGTTTACATTGCCAAACCAAGTGTGACACAGAACATTTTGCACAATAAAAAATTAAAGGATAAAAAAGAGCTAAATTTGTGATGTGCAAAACAAGATTAAATAAAAAATAAAAGTAGGCTTTCACTATATATATGTGGAACAAAATTTACAATTAAGTTATAAGTGGTATAAAAGGGGAAAGGTACATACATTTTACATAAATCAATACACATACATATGCGTCCGGTTGCACAAGTACTTACAATACAGGCTATATTTTCAACATGGCTACCTTTTGGTTCAAAGGTGTACAACGTCAGATTTGTTTGGACTGCAATAGTACCATTGATTAATTAGTTCATAAAATTATAGAGCCACTTGAGTCACGTGTGCGCCAGAGTCAATTGTTGGAGAGCCCACCTCCACTTTCTGGTTTTGAGCGGAGCAGCGACACGGTGTGTGTGCTTTCTGAATGAAAGAGGAATTAAAGCTCCCATGTAAACGTGAGTGTCTCAAATTGTTTTTCCAGGCATAACTTCATGCTGGTGCATTGCTTTTTCCCAGTTTATTTATTTAAATATATGAAAACACAATAGTTGTCACTCTACACGTTTCTCAACAAACCTAGATGTCCCTGATGTCCCAACTTCAAACACAACCTCATTTGGCCATTGATGAAAAAGCTACTTAACCTCTTTTCTATAGCAATACACACTGTACTTCTATGGGCACTGCACTAGTTCTTTAAATAATACTCACAGCTTGTCGGCTCAGCTCAAAGAGGAAACTATCGCCTAAGCACTTTTCCCTTCAACGGCAAATTATAAATCAAATGCCACATCTGAGTAACGGCTGGACATTTTTTTTTAACTAAATCACTGTTCAGTAACCTTCATAGCAAAAAACATAATTGGAAAATATGTCAAGGTTACGGTGTAAACAAAGCGTAGTGGTAACTTAAAGGCCCCTTTTGATTTATTTTTTTATACTTTCAATCAATTTGAGTCTATTTCAGTTATACAGTTATACATTGTGTGTATGTGTGTGTGTGTGCATGCGTGTATGTGTGTGTGTTTTAAACAAAGTCTAAAAATACCTCTCATTGTTGAAATGATACATTGTGATAATACGTTTCCAGGAATAATGTGTCTCGTTAGGGTTTCATGTGCTCCTGGCTGTAACTGAGTTGTACGCGACAGGATGCAAATATCTGCTCTCCTAACAGGTTGTTTTATTAGCTGCTGGATATTGCCCAGGTATTTAAATAAGGCAATTTGATTTGTGCTGCTTCTTAACTCTATTCAGCTTGATTTGCGATAAGTGACTTTTTCAGGGGAAGATGTTGGTGCTGATTTCACAGATTGTTCCTTTTATCTGTTCTCCACATTGTGCATCCCTCTTTTCCCTCGTTCTACGCTCTCCCTCCTGTATGATGGGCCCCCCTTCCATTGCACATGTCCTAGCACTCGCTTACACAGCTCTGAGCCACGATTTCTGTGAGAAATGCAACTGAATTGATTCCAGTTCAAATGAACTCATGATGGTAATGCCATGCTAAGTGGGTGCTGCTTAATTTCATATTGATGAATGAACTGCCTCAGCCAGTGATCAGAACAATGGCTTCTAATTAAAATGACACTAATTGCAGACACATTGATTGGCTGTTGGGGTTATCTCATGTGAATCCTAATTGGATGAAATAAAGGGCTCCGTCTGGAGAAAATACCCCAATTATTGTTCATGGGTTTCACCTAGAACGTATTAGATTCCAACACGTGATTCTGCAAATAAAATGCAAGAGAAATAGTTGCACAATTTAAAGATAAAAAAGAAGAAGTTGAAAAACTTATATCATTTGTAATACTTTATTTAAAGTCTTGTCAAATTATGTGAGAAAACAATGCAATAGGCCTGTCAAGGTCCAAGGTGATATCTCTTAATGAGGCAGTATACTACACTATGAAATCAGACGCCATAGTGACACCACGGTGATTAGGGTAACAGCTGATCCGTGGTGGATGTAGAATGGAGCAGAGGACAATTTTACACTGTTGAAACATGCCTTTTTCTGCATAATATGGATTATCTTTATCTGTGATACATAGATTACGTAAATAGATACGATGTGTCTCTTGTGTGCACTGTGCCCATGTTTGTGTTTAATTTGTGCTTTATAGCTGTGCGCTGATCTGAAGTTGACATTAAGAGTTGTTTCTTAATAAAATCAGTGCTTACCACTAAATCAAACATACATATGTCATTTCTTTGAGAAAAAAAAAAGTTTTTCACTGTTGGGTCGGACTCGGACGAGAAAATGTGGGCGATCCACACTCTAACTTACTCTCCGTTCATTGACGCCTCTGCATGCATCTGTGGAACCAAACAGTCGTTTAGTCCACTGTGCTTGTCTCCAAGCCGTCTTTTTTCTCATTCTTTTTTTATTTCCGGGTTATCGGGACCAGCGTTATCACCATCAGTGTCATTGGACTGGACGGGAAAATCAGACTCCGAAAAGCAGTACAATATGTATCACACTTTCTTTTCAAGGTATTAGGTAGAAATACTGTATGTGTGAACGCATTCTCTTTGGTTTAGAGCGCTTCATCACCCATTAGCATTAACAAAATTTAAAATGAATGTTTATTTTTTCTCAGATCCTGCCCTCTGCTCCTTTAATGTCAACATGTCAGTGAAGACACAACACGACAATTATTTATGTACTTTCCAACATAATGCAAAACAAATCCGTGTACCTTTTGTTTTTAGTTATTCCGATTTATAACCAAATCAAAATAACAATAAACGGTGTGGTTATATTATTTTAAACACCAAATAAGCAGCATTTTTCTTTTTAAAAAAATCTATATATTTTTCTGTTTGTGAGATATTTGGATATTTACGGGGAAATTAGAGCAAGAACTGAAGTCTGCTGCACCTGGTTTCCCTCCACAGGTCCTGGACCAGGTCTCCTCACACAATACGACTGTTTAGGATTTATTTCAATGGTTTTCTGGTCATTTATTTCAACGGTTTTCATGCAGTCTGTGGATGTTTTAGCTTGTATAAAGCTGCTCACGTTTATGTTTTGTTTCGTGGTGTTATGGGCCAAATAGTATCCAAATAAACTAGTGACTGACTATCAACTGTGTGGCAGGTGTGATGAACAAAAGATGCTGGAATTTCTATGATTTGATGCTTTTGCAAAAACAATTACAAAGCTCCCCCGCGACCCTGACAAACAGGAAAAGTGGGTCTGAAAATGGATGGATGGATGGAATTACAAAGCTTTTTCGAGGGCATTAAAATATTTATTTTGCATGTTATAATGCCGTGAGCCAGTAACGGCAGCCGTCAACACACGACAATGTCACAAGAAATGAGGAGCACCAGTAGATTCATTACACCACCTCTGGTTCCTTTTATCACATATCGTGTGTGCTTTTCGTAACTTCCATTTTTTTGTGTTGATTTATTTATGCATCAGTGCTGTTTCAATTCATCAGTTCTGTGACTTCTGTGTTGCTCCTTTTTTGTCCGGGAGCAAAAGTCCTTGTGGTGAGAATAAATGAAGCCTTCATCCATAGTTTCCCTTCAATATCCAAATATCATACAAACAGAACAAGATTGAATTTTAAAACAGAAAAAGGCTGCTTGTCTGTAAAACAAAATAACCACACTGTTTATTTGTTATTTTGATTTGTTTTGACGCAAGAAATGTATTTAAAATAGAAAATTTTAATTATAGAGGGAAAAAAAAAAATCTTCTTTTTTTTAATTTTTTTATTATACGGACTAACTGTCCAGACTTTTCCTACACGCCTTCTAAACATAAATGCTGCAGTGTGTCTAGTGTCAGTTTTCACCTTACCAGGGTGTGAACCACACATTTTCTGTCAAACTGTGGATTGGATGGATGAATTATAAAGGCGGGTCTTGAA
This sequence comes from Gouania willdenowi, assembly GCF_900634775.1. NCBI lineage: Eukaryota > Metazoa > Chordata > Actinopteri > Blenniiformes > Gobiesocidae > Gouania > Gouania willdenowi. Next base: position 31,419,874 of record NC_041056.1, read on the forward strand.
AGTAAAGGTCACTGTAAATATCCAGTGACATCTTGTTGTGCGTATGCGTTTCCTGCCAAGTGTGAGGTTTAATCCTGGCTGAATGATGACAGTGCTGCCTCGGCTGGCTTTTAGTGGTGCGTGTTGCCTCTCCCATGGCAGAGCGGCTTTGGTCAAATAATTTTGTCTGATCCGGTAGTATGAAATAGAGTTAGAGAAGGTCAGCTCATGGCAACATGTTTCTCACTGAGCTCTAATGTATTAAGAGCACCCTGAGCTGGGCATGGATTAGGTTGTAATCCACCTACATTCCTTTTTACTTACTTTACATTGTCCATCCCTCTCTCTTTTCTCTCTTCTCCTTCTTTCTCATTCAAACTTAGGCTTTGTGTTTCATCTGCACCAGGTTGTTTTTATTTAGTAACATTGGCCGTACCCCTCCTTGTTTTTTATGCTATATTTAGGTTGTAATAGTGTTGATCGCTTTTTTTTTTCTGACTGAATTTTACAGAATTCTACCAGATTTTACACACCCATGCACATTTCAGTCAGACTCACTTTAGTCAAATAGCTTTATTTAGCATGCATTTCAGATTTGGCATTTTAGATTACTCTCTGCCATTCCAGCAGCTCCGTAGAAAGCCCAAAGCTGTGGGGGCTTCCCCTTCACTCTTCCCAACAAGATCCACATGAACAAGCATTTAGTAACAGTGTAAAGTAACAACTCCCTTTTAACAGGAAGAAATCTCCAGCAGAACCAGGTTCAGAGGTGGCAGCCATCCGCTTTGACTGGTTGGGTTTAGTGAACAGAAGGACCAACAGAACAGGATAGAGAGATAGAACATCAGAGTGTCCCAGACTAGTTGAGCCATAAACCACAGATCAGGAACTGCCATCATCAGCTTCACGACACCTGAAACAGAGCAGAGAGAGAAGGGTGAGGAGAAGGCACTGACTGCAGAAAAACATGATACAGTATTATCAAGTCAGCCTGCCTTGGCCTTGGGCCTCACTCCCAGTGGCCTAGTCAACACTTATTATAAAGGTGACAAATCTCTTTCTGTTTATTGGTAAGCTAACAGCCACTCCAAGGTCTGTAAATGCGACCGTTCACAGACGAGCCCATGTCTGCTCTAGTGGTTATGTTATGATTCAGTCCTGATTATGCTGACTGTAAATTATATCCAGATACATCAGAATTTGAATCTCTTCCTGTTTATAGAACCAGTAAATGCTACCATTTACAGATGAGCCCATGTCCGTTCTAGCTGTTTGGTTAGATTATGATTCAAGCTATCAAGATGTAAAATTTTGTAAGAAAAAGAAAAACCCAACAAATCCACATGAACAAGCATCAGCAACAGTGGGAAGAAACTACTCCCATCTAACAGGAGGAAATCTCCAGCAGAACCAGGTTCAGAGGTGGCAGCCATCTGCCTCGACTGGCTGGGGTTAGTGGACAGAAAGAAGAGAACAGAACAGGATAGAGAGATAGAACATCACATAACTAGACAGAAGAGGAGGAGCTGGGCTGGGGGTGGACAAAGCATGTGGAAGTAGGGGTGTATGCAGTGGTTTAAATACAACACCCTGACTCAATCTAACCAATAGGAATCATGGAACATGATCAGCTGGATGATTAACTGATTAGGGCTAGCTTGATTTCTGCCTGCCTGTACTAACGCAATACTCAATTTATGGCTAAATTTCAGCTGCCGAACCTAAAGTACATGTTTAATATAAGTTACCCGAATAAACCCACACCTAAAAAATGATGAATAAAAATATTATGATTTTTTTAACATTATGAATAAATAATTACACTTGCTTATTATTATTATTATTATTATTATTATTATTATTATTATTATTATTATTATTATTATTATTAATAATAATAATAATAATAATAATAATAATAATAATAATAATAATTTTCAGAAAATGTTGCATCAATTGGGCGTAAACCTTAGATCACACGTTGAAGTGTTTAGCGTGTGATCTAAGCACACTCAACTGCACATGTACATGCGTGCACAGACGTGCTGCAGCACATTGATATACCAATATACCAGCTTGTTAAACTCCATGTGAGGACATTCCTCATAAAGAGCAGGACTGGTTGGATACAATATATTTACATCTGAGTGATTTCCATTCAAGAAATGTAAAATGATTATTTTTGTATCCATGGGTTTGACATTGTCATATGAGGGCTGGGTTCAGACGTCGCTCCTTGCTGACATGCTGACATTTACCAAGGTCTTTGTGCTGCGCTCATCACCATGACAGCGAACTACAGACCGCCAGGAATCCCAAGGCTGTAACATTTTACCCAGCCAGCTCACAACCAATGGAGGATAGGATGCTGAGGAAGGCAATGAAGTGAAAAGAAACACACACACACTGAGTGGATGATGAAGGACAATCTCGAAATTAACTGTTGTGATAATACCCTTAGAACATGTCAGATTTAAAATTATTGAGAGTGACATTTCTGTCGACTCAACTGTCCTTGACATATGATTTTATTTTCTGCTGCAAAAAAGAATGGATTAAAAGGCTTTAAATATTCAGCGGGGTTACTGAAATGCCAAATTAGCATGCATGGAGCATTTTCCATTATCCTTTTCAATATTGATCAGGCATCAAAAGATGGTCAGACAGGCGAGCACCTCTGTCTTCATCCACTGCCTATCAGCTGCCGTAGGCCGGAAATAATGCATTGAAAAGTCCCTTGTGACACATGGGCTGTCGTTTGTCATAAATACATCAGTAGTTATTAGTGAACAAAATAAAAGGTGTGTTTAAAAGTGATCTGCTTTGCCTCATCATTTGAATTATTTTGAATTATTAAGTGTATTATAAACTATTTATCTGTAATACTCTTTACTCATTTAATTTGTTACTTTAATAACTATTCAAAACAAGGATATATCTGCAAATATGCATGCCTATTTTTGCTTCATGTATTTTTCTTATTAGTTTTGTTAAACAATTGTTGTTTCAGACTGAATAATTACATTACATCCATCAATACATCATGTACACAGGGCTCGGCGATATATATGGAAATGTATCATATGTGATATACAGTTAGTGATAATGTGGAAATAGCTGAATCCAAAACAATCTGTCAAAAAAGTGCCCTGATCTTCACAGCTTGGCAAAGTCATTAACGTCGTCTTGTTGTGTTTTCTGTTCTTCAACCAATCACAGATTGGGCTTTTAGCTCTGATAAATAATGTAACACACATTCTTAGGTGGGTTTTTAAAGTAACTGCAGCCATTAGATCTTCATTTAAAGTGCAGCTTGACCTTGACCCGCCTATGTGCCCACAGACTAAAGAGCCTGACAACAGAGTCAGCTGCAGAGGTGCCAGGGAACATCAAGTGGTGAAGTTAAGAAAAAGATTAGAAGAAACTGATAACATTCAACTGTAACAGCTTAAGAGGACCATTTGTTGGTTGGACAGTCAAAGGCCTTTTTTCAGCTGCTGCGAGGCTACATAAGAAACATCTTCATCGACCATGGCACAATTAGTGCTCCGAAAGCAACATTAAACTCAAGACAATAACACATTGTTTTGCATTTGCCACAGGCCCTTAGCTTGGAGAGAAGAGCTTTTCTAATTAATCATTCATTGAAGGGCATCGCAATCACTGCACTCCACACCCATTGGAACCTGCATGGACCAAAGGTTCACTCACAAAACAGTCAAGCTTCATGGATGAAACATTATGTTTTGGGGCTACATCCAGTATGGTGGTAAAGATCCTCGTGATTGGCCAGCCCAGTTAGCACCAACACACTCTGATTGGGTAATGTAATCCTGTCACCAAAATTATAATTTCACTTTTGTGACACCTCTGGAGTAGTTAAAATCACTTTGCATAGACTCTTTACTCAGTTTATTTTCTATTTTCTCTTCTTTTAACAGCAGCTTGCTCTCAGCAGCAGCTCTGTACAGAATGTCCACACAATAGACCTTGTGCAGAAGCAGGAAAAGGCAACACATTCCAGTAGGCTGTGGCTAGTCACGAGTCACGCTGCAAAGTGATGCTTCAAAATAAGTGCGGCCACCCCCAGTGTGACGCACAGCACAAACTATACACATAATTATACAGAAATTGTGTTGCCAACTTCCCAGGGACTCAAAGGTAATCAAAGTCCATTTCATGCTATTGTCAAGAACTTCTAAGATGCCCAGTCTTAGAAGTTCTCACACATGAACATTATTTAGCAACTTTGGAAGAGGAAACAAAAGAATGTTTATGAACACTGGGAGTCCTGCAGACTGCTTTTTATGCAGTATTTTGATTCATTGCTAAGCTGTTTTTTAACCTGCACTTAGACTTGGTGTTGTTGGTATGATAGCATATTTGTGTGTTCAAAATAAAGTAAATGTAGAATTTCGAATGCAATGAGACTTTTGTAGAAGGAAAATGTGACCCCCCTGACCTAATGAAATTATAAAACTCCATGAATTAAAAAAACCTTTGTTTTGGTATAATGAGCATAAGCCATTCCATGTTCCAGTCAAACAAGTAAAGTTTTTATTCTTTGATTCCACAACTTCAATATGTGACAATAATTTCACTGTGTACTGTATAATTACACAATATTGATTATATGAATACATTTTTATTTCAGTCACTGCATTCACTATTAACTGCCTCACTCAAACTCCTCAGCACTGCGTCGTTCCTTCAAAGCGAACTGTGCCCACCCTCACACTCACTCACAGGATTAGCAGCGACACCATGGCGACGTACATGGACTGCAAGTGTGTGTCCGTCAGTGTCTGATTTGCAGCAGAATAAAAGGCAAGACAACATTTATTTGAACATTGCATTTAATAATCAAGGTTTCACATTATAAAAATGCAACGTTTAAACAGAGATCCAACCATTTCCGACATGCTTGCTCCTTTTCAGGGTTGCGAGGGTTAGACAGCTTATGAAGGCAGATCAAATCATGCAAGTTTAAAACTTTCAAATCAAAAGTAAAAGTAGTAAAACACTCCTTAAATTTAAAATTTTAAAATGTTGACATTTGATGCTCTCTTTAGTTTTGCTGCAGTTTGTTTATTTGCAGCATAACAAGTAAAAGCATCTATATCATATTTGGTTTGAACTCTGGGCTCCACTATCTGACCTGTGTCCATAGATCTGTGAGACGTGCTTGGTTTATACTTGGTTAACATCTAATTGATGTATACTGGACCAAAAGCAGTTTGTAGAGAATGTTCAAAGCCTTGATTATGATAAATCTCGTCCACCATCTACAACCGCGACATAAGGTAAAACACAGTGTGCTTAATTATGACACACTATGGCAGAACCAGAAACAAGTCGGCATGAGAGAGAAACGTAAAAAAAGCATTAAAACCTTGACTTTCTGAGAAAATAGTGATTATTGTTTTTCCATGCTAGTTGAAGTCATAAAGAAAGCCCCCTCTGCTTCATATAGCAGTATCAGATGTTTGAACTTAATGACATGTTTTAGTGCAGAGCGATTTTTGAAGGAGGGGTATCCACAGCTGATTAACATACTGAGGTTCTTTGGCTATTTGCACAATTTAGTTATCGGTTTAGGCCGATAAGCTGCCCGTTGAAGTGCCACGTCAGCCAAAACCAGGGGTTTAGTTACTCTTTAAATTGATTAAGAGAAATTCATGACATTGCAAATTTACTGTGTTCACTCATGTTTTAACCCGTTACATGTGCAGACTTTAAATTCAATCTTTTCAAATGTTGAATTCTAATAAAAGATAAAAGACACATTAAGTACTGTAACTCACAACATCATCATGTTGAGAACTTTTGTAATATCATCAGCGTCGGCTGAAAAGACAATTTACTGCAGGAAAAATATTTTTAATTTATTTTTACAGTTCATTCACTTTGAAAATATTGTATTTTATTTAACCATGACATAAATCATCAACGTGTAAGAGGATTTCTTACCTTTTAATGCAGATTTGCTTCTGACAATATTATTAACATTGAGCAGCTTAAGCTTTGAGCTTTTTGTTCCTCAGGAATACAGTTCAAAGGACTTTATTATGAGCAGCCTCATAGTCATGATGTTGATTTAAAGTCAACATGGAACATGTTGATTGACATGATCATTGCTTTTCGACAGCCTCTCAGAAATGCAGGATGCACAGGCAGATGAGTGATACAGATTAGAGGATTTGAATGGAACGGCAGGAAATGTGTACTTTTATCACAATCATCAACACTGTAAAATATTTTCTTAAAAGAATTTTTGCAGAGGTTGTTTTTCCGTCTTTGTAGCTCTTCCTAAAATGCTCTCAATCTGTCAAACTCCATTTTGTCTAAAGTGCTGAAAGTTGAATGCTGTATTTACTTGTCAGTGGGGAGGCGGTTTGTCAGTGGGCGATGATGGGGGAAAAGACTTTATTTGCTACTGTCAGGACAGAATGTTCCAGGCTACTTCAGATTTGTTTTCTTGAAGAAAGGGACAACACCAAGTCAAATTAACTGGTGCTTTTTAAAAAGAGTAAAAGAAAAAAAGCAACAGATCAACAAATGTCATTGCATTGCAAACTATTGATGAAAACAGTGTTGAATAAAAACAAAAAAGGAGTTTTATTGTAGCACAGTGGTTTAGTGGTTAGCATATCTGCCTCACAGCAAGGAAGGTCCTGTGTTCAAAGCCAGGGATGGACATTTGGTTCCTTTCTGTGTGAAGTTTGCATGTTCCGAAGTTACCACGATTAAAAAAAATGTGCGTTAGGTTAATTATGAAACTCCACATTGCCTCAAGAAGTGAATAGGAACATTTGTGGTTTTATGTCTATGTTTGCCTGGTGATGGACTGGCGCCCTACCCAGGGTATACCACCAACCTAGCATCCTTTGAGCGCTGGAGAGAAGCTGACCGCTGCGACAACATAGATAAACACAACACACAAGGAGAACATGGCACAGAAAGTTCCCAGATTAGTTTAAAGTTGTTTCTAAAGTGTGGGAACAACAACTCTGTGGGGTCGTGAAGGAACTAGCAGCTGGGTTTTATTCTATTACTTATTTTCAGAAATAGAATTTACAGGAAAATGACTAACAGTTGCTTGTTTTTAAACAGAAATAAACAGAATCTTTTGAGGTGTTGAATCCAACTTCAACCCCTTGCACAGTTGTATTTATTTAGAAAAAAATGGAAAAAATGTGAGATAGGTTGCTTGAAAAAAGGCATTTTCCTATACATATCCTGTGTTACAATGTCCATCCATCAATCCATCCATTTTCTGACCCGCTTGCACCTTTTCACAGTCTCGGGGGTCTGCTGGTGACTATCTCCAGCTTTCTTTGTTTACTAGGCAGGGGTACACCCAGGTCAGGGTCATTTTTAATTGATTTCTCCGCGTACTCCAGCTTCCTCCCACAATCCAAAAACCATGACTGTTGATTGAAGTCTCTAAATTGCCTGAAGGAGTTAATGTGAGTGATGTGTGTGTGTGTGTGTGTGTGTTTGTGTGTGTGTGTGTGTGTGTGTGTGTGTGTGTGTGTGTGTGTGCGTGTGTGTGTGTGTGTGTGTGTGTGTGTGTGTGTGTGTGTGCGTGCGTACGTGCGCTTGTGTGTGTATGACTTATGGAATGCTGTGTATGTTAGGCTGTTATAGAATAGGGTGATAACGTACTTAACCTTTTAATTGCCATCCTATCCTCCCATCTCCTCTGTGTAATTACATTTAACACACCTCTGCATGGCATCCTACTGTCTTCTTAATGTAAATATCCACACCTTTAGGAGTAGGAACTATCAAGGTGAAATTAGTTGACTTAAATATGTTGTTATCATTGAAGCCTCTCACAAATGGAAGACTTGTGCTGTTGTTGCAGAAATTGTTCTAAGTCCTATATTGTAGGGGTAATTGGAAGTTGTATTGCAACCAGTGTAAATACTAATAGCACATTTTGGCCAAATGTTGATATCTCCATTACCCTTAACACAAAGTAAACATACTGAAAACATTTTTAACTTGAAACAAATTCACACCAAGGCATTTTGCATACATACGGTAAGGTGAGGGTTGTGGCATTACAGTGTCAGAAAATATTTATTCTTATTCATACAAATCGTAGAATAAAGAAACTAAAATGAACACTAAATATGAACGACTGTTGTAGTACTCGAAACCAATCTTTGTAGATCTTTGTCTTGTTTCTCGACTCAAGAACAGATTGAATTTCCGTCAAGACCAGTTCTGAACTGCTATTCTTCAACTTTCTTAATGTGATAATGAGAAGCACTTGTATCTGTTCCTGAATAATTAATATTGTAATTTACAAATCTTATTTTTTGTCAAAAATGCCCCTGAACACTTACTTCAGGCCTCATTCGTCAGACAAATAAACATCTTATTTTCAGATATTTTAAATAATTCTGGACTTATCAGTGACTTATAAATACATACAAGGATTTATTTGTTTGCAAGAATTAGGATGAACAAACCTGTCAAGATTTTACTTGGGTCCTTTCTGTGTTAAGTTCGCATGTTCTCCCCATGCCTTTGTGGGATTTATCCAGGTATTCCAGCTTCATCCCACAATCCAAAAACATGACAGGTTTAATGGAGTCTCTAGATTGCCATAGGAGTGAGTGTGAGTAGTTGCCTGCGTGTGTGATGCCCTGCAATGAACTGACGCCCTGTTCCGGGTGTACCCCACCTAATGCCCAATGAGGGCTGGAGATGGGCACTAGCAGACCCCCGTGATCTGGACAAAGGGTCAAAAAATGCATGGAAATTTGTCAAGATTTGTTCTAACTTGAGGGCGCACGGTGGCTTAGTGGTTAGCACGTCCGCCTCACAGCAAAAGGGTCCTGGTTTCAAGCCCTGGGGTGGACACTTGGGTCCTTTCTGTGTGGAGTTTGCATGTTCTCCCCGTGCTGCGTGGGTTTCCTCCGGGTACTCCGGCTTCCTCCCACAATCCAAAAAACATGATTGGAGTCTCTAAATTGCCCATAGGAGTGAATGAGTGAGTGGTTGTCTGTCTGTGTTGCCCTGTGATGGACTTGCGTGCTGTCCAGGGTGTACCCCCGCCCAGCGCCCTATGAGAGCCGGAGATTGGCACCGGCAGACCCCCGCGACCCTGATAAATGGGAATAAGCGAGTATGAAAATGGATGGATGTTCTAACTTGTCATGGTTTTTATAATAGATCTTTATTATGGGGTGCCACGTGTAAAAATCTAGTATAAATGTTGTAGCGAACACATTTTCATTATTTATCTCACTTTTCTCATATTTAGCACATTTTCCTACATTTAACACAACATTTAACCACATATATAGAGGTAAAAAAAAAAGCATTACATCTAAACATTTGAATCTAAATCTAAATGGTATATGTTATATCTCAATGTTATATGTTATATCTAAATGTTTAATCTAAATCTAAATGTTATATATCATATCTAAATGCTAAATCGTATATCTAAATGCTAGTTCTTATATCTAAATGTTAAATCTAAATCTAAATATTAAATTTAAATCTAAATATTTACATTTAAATCTAAATATTATATGTTTAAATCTAAATGTTATATATCATATCTAAATGCTTAATCTTATATCTAAATGTTCAATGTTAAATCTAAATGTTCAATCTAACTCTAAATGTTTAAATCTAAATATTAAATCTAAATCTAAATGTCAAATGTTAAATCTAAATCTAAATGTTGAACCGAAATGTTTTGGACATATGCTAATTGACCCCGCCCCTTGTAACCTCAACCAATACACAAGCAGAGACACACACAGCCACTCCCACCCACCTCTTCACCGATGCCTGCCTGGTTCTCTCCCGGCGGCGGAGATCGAGTGCGCGTATTTCAATGCTGTGGTTATGGTAGCTGAATAGATAAGGATGTGCACTTGAAAGCATAAGGTCTAGGGATTGAACCCACCATGGGCCACCTTTCTAATTTTGTCTTTTTGGGGATGTCTATAAAGTGAGCCACCGATTTTGACCTGTAATTGTAAAAGGCACACCTGCATAGCTACGAGGTGGTGTCGCAAAACAATCACCTTTATTACTGATAATTTGAATTTGCATAGTTTTGGATTCAATTACGGACAATTTGAGAAACACTTTTAATGTAAATATATGATAATAGTTTCTCGCACCACTCTTTGAGAAAGGCTGCTAGACACCAGAAAGTTGAATTAGAGACTTGATATAAGGTATTTTTACTCTATAACATATAAGAAATATCTAAATTGCTTCAATACCAAATAGTCCTTCTGTATTTACCTTTTATAAAACTCACTTTTATGACAGAAAATAAGAAATATGAAAGGGAAGTGGAAGCTGACACATTCTAGGGCAAATTTTCATGTTTATGTATCTGAATCTTCTTTTTTCATGCATTGCGATGGACAGCAGCATTCCCATCTGAACATCAATGCTTTTTTTCCTCAGTAGCCAAAGGGGTGACTAAGTTCTCCCAACAGTGCATAATACTGTGCATCTATTTCCTCTTTTATATCAATAAAGTTGATCACAAACCCCAGCGGGCAACGTGTCAATTACTTTTATTTGGAGCAAAGCAAAAGGGCTGCATTGGAGGAGTTTAAGTATTAATAACAAACTGGCATCCATCACAACACCAACTAACACATTAGAGGAAACACAAACAACACATTTTAATCAATTTTCTACGAGACAGATACATCCACTCAGAAACTATTTTTGCTTGTGTTTTCAGTCAAGCGAGGAAGGAGTTCATTTTACAGCAGTGACATGAAAACTGATGATGTGCAAATTACTTTTTCCTATATTTGCTCATTAATGCTATAGAATCTAAGGTAGAAATCAATATGAGGGTTTAATTATAATATGAGCTTGTGCTTTTGAGGCATATAATTTTATGTTTTAATGCAATTTCTGATCATGCAAAACCCCACTGTAGCTACTTGTTCCCACTGGGCATATAGGCTGGTTTCATTGTAAATCTAAGCCTGGATTATGAATGTTGATCCCTCATTTTTTTGCATATTGATGTAGGATTACATTCAGATTAGCTATAATTATAGCCACAGTCTGTCTTTCTTCTGAGCTAAAACCCACACAACTCTTTTCAATATGCCAGACACAAACCCAGAAGTGCAACCATAACAGCTCCTTTTAAATACAGTCCAATGCAATATAAAGGAAAAATCCAGGCAAAGCAATTACAATTAGCAAAAATCAATAATAACTATTTTCTGATTCTTTTTATAGAAATGGCCTCAAGGGAGAGCATGTGTCCTCGTCTGAGCAAGGCCAATTCGAGTTCAGTGTGTTCAAATATCCGTATCAGAGTTTATGACACTCATTAATGCCTTGAAGATATTCTGTAACATGATAAAACAAAGGCCTTCACCTCCTCAACACCCTCTTTGATCATGAATGACATTTATTATATCTAAGGTCAACAATACATCTGAGCACGACACACAACAAGATCTACTGACAGTGAGTATATGTGATGGTAAGCTTTGCTTTTCTAGAAAACATAATATCTTTAAGTTCTCATTACAGCACACAACAACAACCTGGAACGTTTTCAGCTGTGACGGTAATCCTATTTGATGTGCCAATTTTCCCACTCACTGTTTCAGCTTGTAGCTTTAAAAGGTTAAAAGGTTAGCTAACATGATGGATTAACCCAAGGAGTCTTGTTTGAAATGCACTTTGGAGAGTAAAAAGAAATCAATGAATCAAATATGGTGTCGAGATTAATAATAACTGAACTTATTTTTTTCAGTCAATCTTTTGTACACACTTAGGCACATTAGGCTTATTAGGGTTATGGTGGTACTCCTCTGAACAGGTCTACTGTAGGTTCATGAGATCTTATGCAGGACTGGACATGGGTTGGCCTGCACATGCTATCTGGTATTAGAATCTTCTCAAAACATGACTATGAAAAGAAACACTGTCAGTATTTTGGTTTGACTCCATGTAAACAAAAGCAAGATAAGCTATCAATCAATCATCAATCAATCTTTTATTTGTATAGCGCCAAATCATAACCAATGGTATCTCAAGACACTTTACAGTAGAGCAGTCTTAAGGACGGACTCTTAGCTACCATGTAAGAGCTGGTGTCTGAGTGAACACTAAAATCGATAAGCAGCAACTTTATCAATGGAGACTGCATTTCCTTTTTTTGTGAGTCAGCATTGCCACTATAAAATATATATGTCATCACTGCACCACAGCTGCATCAATATGACAATTGGTGAATTGGAAGAATTCTTCAGATGACTGTCTTTCTATAAAGAACTTTTCAGTGGCATTCAAGTTTCCTCAATAAAGTTTTTAGAAAACCAAATCCAGGAGACTGAGACTAGTGACGTAAACCATGCGTAACTTTAAATAATCCTTACTAATCCTCTAACTGAATATGTTTGGGGATTTCTTTGGTTTGCTTTGCGAAACCAAAGCATATCCTCGTGCCCTCAAGTGCTGCACTGTCTCAGTTCAAGATCAGAGTCATGAACTAACTTTCCCCCGCTGCATGCCCAGTAGTGCCTTACTGCCCAAATACAAACTGAACTCTTGCCATTGAGCTATCGATCATCTCAACGCTGGCTGTCGGCTCTGGCAGTTGGTCCCAGCTGTTCACCATCATCACCACTGAGTGCTGTGCACATCTGCACTCCAACTGTACAATGGATATGGCTGCAGTCTGACTACATCAAAGCCTGCCAGTGATTTCACAAACCCCAGTTGGGGCCAAGATGAAGTTGGAAGGTTTTTGTCTCACAAACTGAGGGCTAAAATCAAACAAGGCCCAAACAGCTGGAACAAACAGATGCACAAAATAGACTCAATCACAAAATGAGTTTTGGTCATAATAAACATTTGTATGCCCTGTGTTAATAACACGTAATACACTATTCATTATATGAGTATTGTCTCATTACATACAAATTTAAACTTTTAGAGTAATATTTTGGAAATAAATTGTACAATTTCCATTATTTTTCAATTGTTTTTTATTTTCCCAGCCCTGCGAAAAAAACAAAAACAAAAATTATAAAGAAGAATTAGTGATTCATTATGTTTTTATTTTTTTCATTATTAAACCTCTAATGGGCAGATCTACTAAAGGTTTGTGTCACTACAAACCTACACAGATGTCACTACGTGCACTACTAGAGATTGCCGTGCATCTACTCACTCCACACAATCTGATTGTATCTATCAAGCACACAACATTACACACATTATGTATTTAACATGTTTTATTCTGATGTGAATGCAATGTGGGGGTGAAAATGCAAATACAATAATGTAGCATGTGCAGTCAAAGTTATCAAACGTAAAAGGGTTTGAAGTGGCTATTATGTGTATACATTTGTGATGTTCCATGGCAAATTGGAGAAAAAGCACAAAAATCTTTATTTTCTAAGAAAAAAGTTGCTTTCTTTCTTTGCAAAACATGCTAGTCTAAGTAGCCCATGCTTCCAAAAACAGTATCAGATGTTACACTTTGTGTTTGAAAATGACTTGTTTTAGTCCAGATCAGCTTTCTTGTTTGAAGAGGGGAATCCACAGCTGATTACCATACCGGCTTTTTTTTGGCTATTCTTCTTTGACAATGCTTTTGTTGGTTTGGGCCAATAAACTGCACGTTGAAGTAAAACACATGGCTACCTAAGCATCTATTCTGATGAAGAGTTGGGACAAATGTTGCTTCAGAAAGTGTGTGTTTTTATTGTAGCAGCAGCAGTAATTCATAACTACAGTCAGAGGTAATACAGACCTCCTGGGCAATGAATAGTAGCCCATCTTTAGGTGCTGCAGACTGCTATTTGCTCTTATATTTTAGCAGCTCAAGATTAATGTCATCAATAGGACGACTTCTGGCCTTTGCCAGGTGTCTATTTTCCTAATGGCGATGAGGAATGCAAGAAAGATGAACATAGTACGATAGATTTTGGAAAAAACAACAACATTATATCCATTCAAGTAGCAACACATTCATTTTGTAGCCTAAAATTGAATAAATGCAGAGTATTCACTAAAAGGCCGTAGTGGCATAAAGGTTATGGAAGTGGGCTTGTATCATAATTAGAGGGTCCAACCTGGGCCATCACTGTGGGATGTTGAGTGCCTTAACCCGATTTGCTTTGGAAAAAAGTGTCCTCTAAATGTAATTTTAATGAAAAAGAACAATGAGATACTGCAGTTAAAAATAAAAGCAAAGGCACATGTAAAAATATAACACAAAGGCTCATATAACTACATTGACTAACACAGAATCACAGAGGAAACAATCAAGTGAAGAGTTGTAAGCAAACAGAGGAAAGCTGAGAGAACAATCATTCCAGTCAGAAGGGGATTGCAGTGGAAAAAAGACCAGCAATCAAAAAATAAACATGAACAATGTGAGATTGCTGGTACATTCTATGTCAGGACCCAAGAATCTGTGTACGACAAAAGATGAAAAAACAAGATAAATCTCAGGATCACATTCCAGTCCAGATCCATGTCGAATTACAAATTACTGATTTGACATGGCATTTTGAATTGCATTATCACAGACCCAAACGTTATCAGTTTGCCTGTTCGTGCCAGATGGCCTAAGAATATTTTGCCCTCACCTACACACTATATCAGTTGTTTTCAAGGTCTGCATGAGACATCAATCCATTTTGCAACCAGCATGCTCCTCTTCAGGGTTGTAGGGGTCTGCTGGTGCCTATCTTCAACTTTCTTTGAGTACTAGGCGGGAGAACACCCTGGACAGAGCACCAGTCCAATGCAGGGTAACACAGAGACATACATACAGTAGCATGTCGCTAAAAAAACAATATAGAATTTGGTAAAATGACTTGATTTATATAGTGCTTTTATGCCTACGCTGAAGTAGTCCCAAAGCGCTTTACAATATCAACTTATTCACCCATTCACACACCAATGGGACTGAGTTGCCATGCAAGGCGCTGGTCAACCACTGGGAACAACTTAGGGTTCAGTGTCTTGCCCAAGGACACTTCGACACCTAGACAGTTATAGAATGGAATCAAACCCCCAACCTCTTGATGAGAAGATGACCCCTCTACCACCATTTTTCAACATACTGTGTATTCAATATTGATTTTTAAAGATTTGTATCATTGACCTGCACATTATAAAGGTGGGGGGGGGGTATCAAGTTTGGCTGGACACATTGATCATAGTTTTGTCAAATAAAATTGATAACTTTCAGACAACCCTAAGGTGGTTGTGATGTGGTCTCGAGCCAAAGGCAGTTTGTAATCATTGAATTGACCGTTCTCTGGGTGCAATTGAATGTCAGCTGCCCCCAAGCTCCAATACCTAAATCTGGCTGCAGACTGCAGAGAAGCAGGCTGGAGCGCAGCTACAGTGTGGGCTCATTTAAACAACTGCTGCAAGCTGCAAGAGTGGGGCATGGTGGAGGAAGCAGAAGAGGTTGAGAAAGCCAGCTACTGGTTGTGGTTAAAGAGGAAGGAGTGTCAAACAAACCAAACAAAGTCAGCTGCACAGAGCGGCAGGGAGACGTTCTGTGCAGCCAATGCATAAGATGCAAGTATAGGCGACATCTGGACAAACAGAGCCACAGTTTTTTTTTTTATGTATATATATATATATACTGTATTATCTACCATGGGCACACAATCACATTTTTGTTATTTGCAAAGCAAACAAACTGCCAAACTCTCATTACCCCATAGAGCAGAAATAAAAAAATGTGCCGCAGAACAATTGTGAGATTCACCCAGATGATATTTTCATGCTTCAGGCATAATATTCACCCAATCATCTTCACAAGCTCAATGGAGAAAAGAAGAAAATGTTTCCTGAACTGTCTTCAGTGAGAAATTAGTGTTCGATCGGACACCATTGCTCATTGGTAATGTTCAGATTGACAAACCTGTGAGTGGTAGATGGAAAGTTGCAACAAGATTAGTTAGCATTACAAAAAAAACCTTTGGAATTTTTTGGATTATCAACCTGTTTTTTTACAATTGTACATGTATATGAATAAGGAGAGTGTCTTTGTCTTTACCATCGTTTTTAGTATTAGAGCAAAAGAACAAATAATTGTGAATGTAATGAATTGTTATGAGCTTTATTGTTTGTTTTCTTTACTTTATGATTTTATAAATAGGGGAAATAAGTTTTATCAGCAGGGTGACTGGGCACAAACTTAGAGGTTGGGGGAGGCGCTTACACATCCGGGAGGGACTCAGAGTAGAACCGCAGCTCCTCAATGTGAAAAAGAGCCAGTTGAGGAGGTTGGGATATCTGGTAGGGATACGACCCTTCAGGAAACGTGCTGGACATGACCAGCTGGGAGGAGACATAGGACACACTGGAGAGGTTAGATCTCTGACCCTGACCTAGGAAATCCCTGAGATTCCCCTAGAAGAGCTGGTGGAAATGGCTGGGGAGAGGATAGGGGAAGATCTGGTGGATTTGTTACTTATGTATTAATTTTCAAATGTGTCTTTGTACGATTCATTTTTGGAAAAGTTAAAAAGTATTGCAGCGATGCCACGCACAACATTAAAAAAAAATCGGCTTTATTGGAGGGTCACCGGTTCGAGTCTCACCTCGGCCAAGACTGTGGGATGTTGAGCAAGTCCCCTAACTCCAACTGCTCCTCAGTTGGCAGTGGGGGTTAGGGGGCTCCTCAGGGGTGGGTTAAATGCAGAGAACACATTTGTGTATGTGTAAAAACATATATGTCAATAAATAAAAGCAAAAGCCCTGAATCTTCTCCTTCTTCTTTTTCACAATAGCTTTTTTTTGTAGTAATGGTGAACTCATTAAAGGCTTCCACTGCAGGTCTGTAATTTGGCTTCTTTCATCCTAATAATGTACCATCATGTTGAATCAGCTTAGTGGTTTCACCAAATTACTTGGGTTAGCAAGTAAACCATAAAACCAAAAGATTGTATTAGTTGTTGTTGTTGTTTTTTTTTGGTTTCTTTTGTTGCAAAAGGATGTTAAAGTTCAATGAACACTCAACGTTTATTTGTAACTCAAGAAAGCATGTCTTTGTTGGGTTTTTTGTGTTAGTGAGTAAACTAGGTTTCAAAGATCTATTGATTTTCTACTGTGATGGCCTGCTATTGTAAAACAATATTAAAAACCCAATAAATACTGAAAGCTAATGTAACACTTTAAATTCTACAAACATAATAACAGAAGAAACAAATCTTTATGGGATCTATAACTGAGATTAACTGCAATGGTAGGTGGAGCAAAGTAAACACAAGTTTATTGGGCTTCAATTGTTTTCATTATTTTATAATGACAGGTGTTTATGAAGGAGGATGTAAGCTGTATTAGATGGTTAGATTGTCTACTACACCCATGTTTTTCATTTAGTAAAGCAAGGCCAAAGCCAAAAGGACTAAAATATCTAATGATGCTTACAATATTTCACGTTCTGGTGAAAAAACAACCTAATAATTCCAGTTATCTGGTGAGATTACAGCATTCTACACCCCTCTTGCATTGTTTTTATTGCAGCTTCTCAGTACCCTATGTCACATTACCTGCATTATGTGTGTGTGTGTGTGTGTGTGTGTGTGTGTGTGTGTGTGTGTGTGTGTGTGTGTGTGTGTGTGTGTGTGTGTGTGTGTGTGTGCGTGTGTGTGTGTATCTGTGTTTGTATTGATGAATTAATGTATTTATGGGTGTTTGATTGTGTTTTAGGAAACTCTGATGAGATTAGAATGAACAGATTATGAGTCTGCTTAATGCAATGCCATATCCAAATTGGAGAACAATGTTTAAATCATGGCAACTGTGTAATTCTTGTAGCAGCAGCTATTTTGTAAATAGGCTTGATTTGCTAACAATGGCAAGAAAACATAAGAAGATATCAAACCTTTTGAAAAAAGTAAACTGACGCCTGGTCCAGACTATGATCTGGTCCAGACTATGATAAGCAACACTGGGAGATTCAGTAATCTGATTTATTTCCTGTCTAAACACTATGTATTCACAACTGTAGGAGGATGAAAGGCTTGTCGGCTCTGATTACAGCAGCTGACGGGCTTGAGTGTGTGTGTGTGTGCGTGTGTGCGCGTGTGTGTGTGTGTGCGTGTGTGTGTGAGTGCGTGCGTGTGTGTGCGTGTGTGTGTGTGTGAGTGCGTGCGTGTGTGTGCGTGCGCAGCCTGGCTTTGGTCACTTTCCAATGGGAGATTGGAGCTGCCCTAAGGCTGCGGCTGTGTTCTTATCATTTGCTGTCAGTCTTTATATCTTCATCTTCTTTGCTTCATCCTCACCTCATATTCCCTCCTTTACTCTTTTCCTTTTCCTTCAGTAAACATCTGATGCATGTGTCTCTGCTCCAGAGTGCAAAAACACCTTTTTAGGATGTAGTTGCGTGTCTACACGCTCAGCACTGAGCGGTTCATCAATGATGCTCTGTCGGGTTAGATAAAACCTCGAAGCCTTGAGGCGCTGTAGTTGCTCCTGATATTTTGTCACACTCTTCCAGCTCTGCAAACACAGGACAGACTTGCCAGTAAAGCAGCGCTGACTTCACTGATAATGAGCTCTGTGTCCTCATACACAGTCTGGTGTGGACCGGTGCCAGTTCCCTAGAGGCTTCGATTGTTGTGCGACGCCTGACACCAATAGTTCTGAGTGCACTTCCTTATGACTAAAACTGCTAATAATTTAGATAAGATGTCTTTTGCAAAACAGGTTTGTGCCTGAAGAAATTGATTTTGTTTTTCTCATTGACGCAGAATCTCAAGTGTTTCTTTATTTTTACGAGACAGATCATATAGTTGTTCATTGTTTTATTGCTTCGTCACATTTTACAGATTGTAGATTTTGTAAAAATATATTAATCGCTTGACCACTGCATCAGTTCTCAGCATTTACCTAAATTCAATCAAAGAGAAGCAATCTCCATGACTCCTTTTGTTCATAAATCACTCTAACAACCTCTTTCAAACAATCTGAGGAGGCAAACTTCAGCGTGCTGCCTTTACAGTCCAGACCAATGACTTTGTTTTGGTCCTATGACATCAGCTGGTGCGCTAAAGCGACTCAGCGTTTCGTCTCCAATTCTCCCTTCTGATTGGTCAATCCCCCCTCAATGCTCACTGGAGAGTGGGCAGGGAGGGAGGGCATTTCTTCAGGTACGTCATTGTGTAATCACACATTAATGATCTAATATTATACATTATTTAACATTCATATTATTTTCATTATCATACTGCATTATCAAAACCACAAAAAGTTTAATACAAATATATTTGTAAAAAAAACTCCAATTAAGACCTTTTTTTTGGCACTTTTTTAAATATTGCAAATGCTACAACCTGGAAATAGTTCACACAATTCTATTAATTCAGAGTTTAAATTACTTGCTTGGAATAAATAGGGGGCCTTGGGAAAATCTTTTTTTTTTTTTTTATTTCATGTAGATTTAGTAAAAACCATCAATTTTATTCAGATTGAGATTGAGGTTGGTAATTATGTCACTGTTCAGTGCAATTCACGTGTTTGACGGACTCCTTTTTTAAAGTAGCCCTATTGTCATAATACTGTCTATCAAGTTTAAATGGTAAAATGTTTTAATTATTTTTTTTAGAAATGTCACAGTTTTCACAATTTCTTTCATAACTAGCTCATATGTAGAGTGACTCATGAAGCCACACGTGTTGAGAATTACTGTAGATAGATAAATAGAAAGAGGCAGAAGAGTAGCATATGGTCTCTCAGTGCTATCGATCAGATTTTTTCGACGAAAAAACCCGCATGTCCAAGCGGGACGTTTGCGGCTGGATACACCCTTGACCCTTGGAACAAGTGGCGAGTTGTGTGTCTGTCCATCCTTTCCGTGGAAGACGTGGAGGACATCTACATGATTGGAATAATGATAGTAGGCATGCTGCTGATCGGAGCTGGTGGCTTCCTAATCTATCGAAAAGTCCGTACTACGCTGGCGACTGTTTTGGAAAAGCTGCCAGTGATTTCTGAAGGATGTAGCAGGGCTCTGAACACTCAGACTCATGTGTTGATCGATATCAAAAGCAAGCAAAAGCTGCTTTTGGATCGTCTACGCGTTATGGATAACAACTGGGAGAAGTTGGAGACCCGGCTTGGAAGTGGAAACTAGGCCATTCATTGGATTACAGCAGAGAGACCCAGGACAGAAGGCTATTGGAAATTGACATAGCCTGTATCAAATCACATTGCTTATCTCCCTTTCGGCTCCCCAGCCAGCCAAGGCTAAAGCCAAGGTTGTCTCAACTCTTATCACCAGGAAGTTTTAATATAAAAGTATAAATATACTGCATATCTACTCTATTTATTTCTATATACTAGTTGCCTATATATATATATATATATATATATATTGTTGCTCTGTGCGTCTGGCCCTCATAGCCTGTGTGTATATGTGTTTGTGCATGCGCGGTCAGTTCCCCTATATGAAAACCATTTAAGTAAAAAAGGCAGCTCTCTATGCTGCCTTTGGACATAGCCGTGCTATGCTAAATGCTATACGTACGTTCATAGTGCATTAATGAATTGATACAGCATGGCCGCTGCTACGTTTTCAAGCTAGTGGGCGGGATAACACTACAGTCAGGATGACAGTGCTAGAGACAATAAAGACACTTTCTTTTGAGGTAAAACAACAGTATTTAAAAGATGTGAGACCAACACCTGAGCTATTATTATTATTATTATTATTCAGCAAAGGAAAGGTCAGAAAATTGTTGGTACTTTCCACAGTGAATGGTACAAAAGGAAGGATTGGCTTTGTGGATGCGCCTCACTGAGACTGTTCTCAGTTGTTGTTGTCATTTTCTCCATGTTTCTGTGTTTCCAACACAAACAACGGATGCGTTGCTGTGTCATGAGATATATCTTGTTGGGAGAGTATGGAGGCTGCTACTGAATAATTGTTTAAGTTTCTTTAATGGTGTTTTACGATCTTGATTTTTTTGTCAGATTAACATTTGCCAGCCGAAACATATGGAATTGTCATTGGTGTCGACATTGGTGGTCTCGATTTGCAACGCCCTGCCTACCCAACCCTAGTTCTCACAGCACGTCACTGATACTCTCTAAGTATGAACTAGATGTAATATATGCACTGAAAGCTTAGATGATTATATCAATTTACAACACATTTGGCAAATCTGTATTTTAACCCAATTCTATGATCAAAAGACCTTTTAAAAGGCATCAAAATATTAAGTACTTGACATAATGGTTTCAAATCATATAAATCTGTGTCATAATTGAAGCATTGGTCAATAGCCAAGACATTTCTTCTGGTGAAATCAATAATGATGGCCATATTCACACATTTCTAGTATTGCGTTAAAGGTCATATTTGGTTGAGAGACAGACAGTCTAGCAGCAATTATAGCATTCACAAGTTAGCCATGCTATCTGTTCTTAAGCAACCACCAAGGTAAGTTTAAAAAAAAAAAAAAAAAAACTCAGTAGATGAGTCTGTGTTTTCTGCATCTTAAAAATACTTAAAAGTAAAAATGTACCTTGATCCCCATCTTTCTCATCTATGATCTACAAATTCTTCACTGTAGGATAATGGGTCATCTGCTTCCATGCATGTGACATGTGGGAAACGTCAGCACTTCTTTCTTTATATTCAGGATTTATTCCTTGCTCCCTCTGTGATGGGTTTTCTATTTGCCTGTTATGTGCACTTTTTATACAGACCACACGACTGTTGCATCTTCGGTTACTGCTCATCACACACCATTTGTTCAAGGCCATAGTGATGATTTCCTGTGCTATCGTTGTCCGTAGCATCGGGGACCATTAAGCTGTAATAGGTAACGGTTCAGGCAATGTAGAAAAATAATTGATTGAGGGAGGAACGGGTGCAGCCTTTTCTTCCCAGATCTTTTCCCCCAATGTTTCTCTTTCTTCTCTATTTTCATCTTTTATGTTCACAGCTCCTCTGGAGGCAAATTGTTATTTCAGAATGCTTCCCCCTGAATTGTGAAGAAGGGCGTGGGGTGGGTGGGGAATTATTACTGATAAAAAGGGTAGAGAAAGCAAGAGAAAATAAAGTTGCTCTTATCAGAATTTGCCAGGAGCAACGTGCTCACAAAGCTCTTTGGGAATCCAATTTAGTCTTTGCTGTTAGTTTAAGTGATATAAGCACAATTAGCTGTCATGGGTCACAGTGTGAGACCCTGTGTTAAGTGATGTCCTGAAATCCAACAAGGAACTGCACAAAGGGGATGTCCAAAAACAAAATGTACCGTCTTTAAGTTTACAAAGGGGCCACTTTATTTGTTGCAGCTAATAAATGTCAGCTAACTCTCAGCTCTGTTGTTTTCCTCTTGTCTACTGCTTATGTTGGGTTTAATTAGATTGTGTTCACATCTCCCTAGAAGGTTGACTTTCAGCCATTCATTTGAATCCACAGTAACTCAATGCAATGTCCTCCTCAGCACCAGTTAAACTGTAAACAAAGACGTGCATAGTTGTATGTGTGCTCAATTGAGTTCAAAAGCTTCACGCTAGAATTGGTTTCTCTTTTTCACTCTTGCAGTTCCTTAAAAGGATTTTGTGTTTTGTTTATCAAAATTTATTAAACAAAATCCGTGAGCCAAAAAAATATGTGACCGCAGGGGCTGACAGTTCCAACTCTGCTGTTTTGTAGGTGGCGTTAAGAAGAGAAGAGCAGCTCCAGTTGCATGTAAATACAAGCAACCAGGATCAGACTGTAGCTCAGAGCAGCAGTATAAGTGATGGTGTCACGCCAAGAACTCAGAGCTGCAGTTTCAAATCATACTAGTCATCTTGCACCCTTTGTTTGGCCTTTGTCACCTCTACCTTCACCTTACGCTGCATCTGCCGTGACTCCTCTTTGCTCTTCAGTCCTCGTAGTGTCTCACTTCTTTGCTAACCTCTTTCTCTGTATGCCCTCCTGCACTTCCTCATTCCACCACCAAGTCTCCCGTTCTACTTTCCTTCCAGATGACACACATAGCACTCTTTAACTTGTTTCTCTAATCACATTAGCTGTAGTTGACCAATTATCTGGAAGTACCTCCTTAACACCCAGAGCCCGTCTCAACTCCTCCCTGAAAATAGAATGTTCTCAACAGATGCATTTATTTAAAATAATGGACTGCCTTGGTTATCTCTAATATATATATATATACTGGTATGTATAAAAATGATTTATAGTAGGAGCAGTCTGGCCTTTAACAAAGCTGAAAACTTTGAAGTCTGCATGCTACACTCTGCATTTTCAATTGTTTATTAACTTTTTTGTTCGCCTTAACAAATGTAACTGTTTAAGAATAAATGCAATTTGCAATAACTTGATGATTCAGGGGCGGATTCACTAAAGGTTTAGGGATATTATAACGTGTACAAACATCACTCCACGCAATAATAAGCCGTACAAACCCCAGGGAATCAGGAGTGCGAGGCTGCTCCACATCACAATGCACCCTCAATTCATTTAGTGCGTTTCCATGGGAAGAGGACATGCAAATAAATTAATGCAATAGGCACAATGCAATCAATAAAATCTGGAACGGTTTGCAGTGATTGTTTTAGCACAGGAAAACAGTATGACTGAGAAGCAGGTGCAAACACACGCAAAGATCCGCTGCAGTAAATGTTTAGACAAAACACAGGGGAGATGGACAAAAAGGTTCCAGTTAACCTTTCTAGTATAAGAAAATAATTCAAATAAAACAATAGTCAATATTAACATTCACTGAATGAGAAAATGCAGAGTGAGTAAAGTGTGTGTGAGGGAGAGAAAAAGCTGGATGCCTGAAGTCTGTGTGGAGTCCGGTACATGTGTGTCCGCTGCGGTGCAGAGCCAGAGGGTCGCTGTGCGCGGACCTCCGTGGATATTGCCTCGGACACACAGCTCCAGTGAGCTTCTGTCTATTTTTCATGGACTGATCAGAGCAAAGTTACAGGACCTGACGGAGCAGCCACATTAAATTAGGGGGAAAAATATTTTTAGTTTATTAAATGTATGTTTAGCAGACAGAGAAGTCCATCGGCCTCCAATTTAACTTCCTCAAATAAAACTGTGTGCTTCTGTGCACTCACGTCTCCACACTGAACGAGTAAAACGCTCATTTAAATGGGGCGGTCTCCACCACTTCTACATGCTCGCTAATCATTGCTGAAATCTTAGTGAATTCCTCACAGCAGGTGAGGATTTAGGGACTCACTTGGTTTACCACCCTTTATTTCAGATCTTAGTGAATCTGCCCCTCAGTGTGTTATTTACAATACACAAGATATTGTTATTCATGATTAAGTACAATTATGATTAAGTCATATTATTTTCTTTTTAATGTATTCACACCTCAAACAAACTTTGAACAACCATTTTAGATATATATGATTTATTGTACAACCCATACTATGTTGAAATAATTATTACATTGGCACTTAATGTTCATACTGGATTCAGATGTGACATTTCCCAGAGATTAAACCCAATAATCTTCTACCATTCCATTAATTAATTAGTTTGAACACTGCAGGCATGAAATGAACAGTTTAAAGATAATATAAACATGGATACTGTGTTTTTACTGTGTGATTAAAAATGTATCTTTGACAATTTTCCAAAACTTTATCTTTGAACAATCAATTGATCTAATATTAATATTTCACATAAGTGACCATAAGACAGATAGTTATAACAAATATTTCTGCTTCCTTTTTCCTCTTCCTTACCTCACCCCCTATCTACCTTCTAGGAGAGATCTGTGCATTCAACATCCATGGGCTGGAGGCTCCTTTCGAGGCAGTTGTGCTAAACGGTACCTCTGGCGAAGGCCAGCTGAGGGCGCGCAGACTGATAGACTGTGAGCTGCAGAAGGAGTACACCTTTATCATCCAGGCTCATGACTGTGGTTCAGGCCCAGGAGGCACAGAGGGCAAGAAGTCACACAAGTGAGTGAAACAGACACCATGAGAATGACAGTGTACAACACCAGGGAGTTTCTCTTAATATCCAACAAATTGATTTCAACAAAAAAAAAAAAACTATGACCTGCTCTCACTATTCATTATGGTGGAGACATCGGTTATGGAATCACAGGAGTGCCAACATTAAAAGGAAATGCATGTGGAAATATAAAGACAATCAATAATACAAATTTGGAAATATAAAGAGAATCAATAATAATAATGTGCAAATATAAAGATAACCAATAATTAAAAAATACAGAAATGTAGTCATATTCTTTTTCCATTTTATTTTTGCGTTTTCCATTTTGTCATTACTTTTTTCTGTTTTGTCTTTGTCTTTTCCATTTGCGTTTTGACATTGCTTTTACTTCATGACTCTCGGTAAAAGCAATGTCAAAGCAAAGACATGCCCACAGCAAGGGTTATGGCGCTTTGTGTCCAGGCTGACTAGTCGATACATGATCACATGATTCCTACTTGCAGTCGCTCTGTATTAGCAGGCTTGGGGAGTCACGGATTACAAGTAACAGCATTACGTAATCAGTATACAAAAAACATGTAACTGTAAACCGTGACAGTATATCACGGTTATACTGTCACAGATTACTGCAGTAAGGGACAAGCAACTGCTATGATAACGTTGATTTTAACCTTCTCCTGTATTTTTTATTTGCATGTGTGTGGGAACAAATAAAAGCAAGAGCAGCAGTGCATGTGAAAAGCCATTATAATGTATGTGAAAGGGGGTTACCAAATGTCAATTCCAGCAGAAGTTCACAGCCGCAGCGAGGTTCAAGCTGCAAAAACAAAAATACTATGACAAAAATACTTTCCTCATGGATTATTCAAAAATACCTGAGAAAATTACTGAATGAGTTTTGATGAAAAGTAACAAAATCCATTGCAGATTTCTGAAGTTGAATATACATTAACAGATGAAAAAAAAATAAAAGATCCACATATCGTACACAGAATAGGGCTAGGTGTTAATTACGCACTTATTAACATGTCCACATCCATTCAGCTGTAATAACATACAGCTATAATCATACAGACATCAACAAGAGAGTTCATTGGTTGATATAAAGGTACTATTACTCACACACAGAGAAACAAGGGTGGGTTCACTATAGCCCACCAATAAAAAAAGATTACATACATTAAGTTATGAACCTGAGGTTTGCCACCCTAACTAAGCAAGAAAAGGACAGGACAATTGATAAAGGAAAGAACTTGGAATGGGTAGAGTTAGGATTGTTAATGGAGGTATCTGAGAAAACTCCTTTATTTGGCACCGTTAAGTATCTTTGGTTGTATTTCTAAACTTAATTTGACTCATTTTAGCATAAACTTCCAAATAAATTGTTTTGCTACGACAACATTCAACATCTGTGGCCTAATTCTTAAAGATATGGGCTTGTAACCAAAGGCTAAATAAGTAAGTAAATGTTATTTATAAATTTGACTGGAAGCCAATGAAGACTGGATAGAATGGGGGTAATGACGGCTGTTCTGGGTGCACCAGTCAAAAAAAGGGTACGTTTTGGCCAGTTAACCCTAACTATTCCCTGGGTGCCATACTGTGGTTACCCACTGCTTAATATTGGGATAAAAGCAGAGACAGCATTTCCTGTATATACAGGACATCAATGACAATAAAGGTGATCTGTATATTCAGGGCTTATTTGGACACATCTCCTTTTATTCTACATTATGTGTTAAAAATCACTAACATTTATGGTCCAGTAGGAGTTTAAATACACTTTAATCTTATATATTTGTGTGATGGTGTCCAGTCGGTTTTGTAGATGGTTTTTAATTTCCCTTCTTTTTACTGCAAAATATAACAATAATGATGACATCATGATGGTACTTACACTGGACAATATTGAATGCCTTGGTGTAAATACACTCCCTGCCACTGGTAAAATAACTTAGGTTAACTTAACCCAAACTTACAGTATAGTATTTTAAATCATCCTGTCAGTAGCTTGCATCTCCTCCTTCACTGTAATCCTTCCTCAAAAATCCTAGGGCATCATGTTTAACCCATTTAATGTTGCTTTGATATTTAAAAAAATAACAAATGCAACGACATTTTCAAGACTCTCACTAATTTAGCATTTTTTCATACACTGACATAAAAAAATGACTCTATCATTCCTGTTTTGTTTTTGTTTTTTTGTCCAAGCCCCTCACCTACCACCAAAAAACACATGCAAGCTGTTATGCGAGTGAAAACCCAATATGACCTCTATGTCATTTTGTAAACTTTCACAAGCTAACACTTTTGTTTTGAAAGGACAAGGTGACTGGTCAACAGTTTGATCACATACTGCCTTGACAGCAACACCATCCTCCACAAACACCAGTGGACTGTACTAGGGAGGTCAAGAGATACAATCTATTTGTCATACTTGTCTCTCCTGAAAGCAGCTTCTGCCCGTAATTGCTCTTTGCTCCAATAGCATCTCAGTTACCTCTCACAGAAATCTATCATCAAGACTAACTGTAACATTAAACCTTGAACTTGAAGACTTTACAAAACTACTAGTTTTGTGTGTGTGTGTGTGTGTGTGTGTGTGTGTGTGTGTGTGTGTGTGTGTGTGCGTGTGTGTGTGTGTGTGTGTGTGTGTGTGTGTGTGTGTGTGTGTGTGTGTGTGTGTGTGTTTTGAGATGAATTCAGGAAATAATAAAAGATATGTAAACTCTATAAGTTGTCAGTTGCCTGTAGTTAAACTAAAATCATTACAGGTGTTGGTTGATAAGTAGAGTAATAATGAGCCTACAGCCATGACTTTAAATAAGAGAATGAGACAAAAAGGCAGAGAAAAGAAAATTCTCAAACTCTGACTGAATGTTCAATCATCTGGTGTGGCTCATTCCCACATCCCAGCATTTGAGGGGAAGTGAAGTTTGGGAAACTTTAAAAAGGCCTGTCCTCTTCCCTTCTTTTCTGACAGGATGAGGCTGGCATTTTTTGTCGTGCTGCTAGCTTGCTCGCAATGACTTTGGGGGAAGGCTAACAGGGAAGAAGGAGAATTGCCTAAGGCTGAGCTCATATTATACATGACGTGTCAACAGTAGAAAATGAAGGAAGTCAAGACAATTAGCCTCTTAAGAGGACAGGAGAGAGGATCACGAGTGACACAGGATGAAGAAAATTTTCTCTCTTTCTGCTCACTTGCTGCCTTACTCGTCACTGGGTGTCTCCGTCCTCTGGCTGCTGCAGAGAAATCTCTCAGTATGATACCGTGCTCCCTTCTGTCAGAGCCTCTGTCTCAGTTAGAATATTCTGTCAGAATGCCTTTGCATTTGAAAGTGGATGCACTCGTCTGTTTATGCACAGCACAGCTGAATCAATGCGTCACACTTTAAGTGCATGCATTATCTTGGAAGAAAAACAAATATGTTCAATTTCTGCTATTTTAGTTGCTTTGTGAGAAAATATTGTGATAGTTGGCTTCAGACACACTAATTCAAAGGAGCAGAATTATGAAAAATGTACTTTATAATTAAGGATGCACCGGCGATCGGCCGATCCTTGCATATGAAACCGATCTTTTCCGCTGATCTTTTTAACCTCTGCAAAGGTCTAAGTTGGTCATAAAGTCAGCCTCTGTCTCCTTCTGCTGTGAGAAGACTGACAGACCCGCCCACCAGCTCATGTGTGCATATGCCTGCGTGTGCATGCCTCTGCTACACAGGAGTCACGGAGTAACAAGTCACGGAGGCAGGGTTAGCTTAGCATGTTGGCAGTTTGGCAGTAATACAAAAAAAAAAGAGAGCAAAGAATCGTAATTTGTAATTCCTGTAATGCGGAAATAAGTCCTGATGGACATAACGTTACCTCATTCGTCAAAAGAAACCACCACACCACTGAGAATGCAGCATTTGAAGCTAGAAATCAAGCTAATGCTAAAGCTAAGCGTTTTAAAGTGATTATGTATGAGGATAAAAGTGATTGGAATACTATGAATTTAGGTTTCTGATTGGAAAATTTAGGACAGTGTATTTGGTATTTTGCCAATATTAGGATCAAGTTTACAATAAAGGATTTTTTTGGAGGATTTTTTTTCCATGAACACCAAAAATGACTTCTTTTTTTAATCAAATTGTACGTTCACATTAAGCTTTCCATTCACAATGTCATTCCAGAACATTTGAGCAAAAAACATGGGTGATTGATTCTTCAGCATTATGACAAAAAGAGCACCGAGGATCTATATTTGGGCGAAATTTTGAAATAATACTGTTGGCAGGGTAACATCGATGTAAAATTTTCAGGCATACCTCTTAAATCTTATTGGTTACAAAGTATTTTCTAGGCAATAGCCAAACATAGTTCCAGTCCATAAAAGCATTGTTCCAAACAAAAACAGATGCTGGTTTACTGATGGTCTCCCTAATGATAAGCTCTCTTATACTTTCATTGTTAGTTTTATAACTCAATGTACATACAGTAACATTTTCACACGGAGGGGACAGCATCCTTTACAACAGCAAATTCTTTGGGCAAAACTGGAAAGTTGAAAACGTTGAGAAATTTGCTATATGAATAGGTGATGACTTTTTTGTTAAAGAGTTGATGTACATGAAGAATACAAACCTATTTTTTTTTAAAGAAAATAGTTTTGCGTTTAAAACAAATATCCTTATTATTCCATATATAATACTTGTGAGGTGAGAAATTGTGTTTGTGAACTAAAGACTAACATAATAATAATTGTTTGTGAACATTGAAGAGCTTAACTGGAAGCCTTACGCTGCTATAATTACATTTTAAAACAAAGTTTATCCCTCCTAATGCTTCAAATACATGTGTAGAGATGAAATTCCATAGTGAGTTTATCTTTAACAGATATGACATGTATAGCCGCATGTCATCATTTAACCGCTGGCTATCGAGGTGGTGTCCAGAAAACGAGGTGGGCTTCATTGATAATTGGAGATCCTTCTGGGGAAAACCGAACCTGATAGGAAGAGATGGAATCCATCCTACTTTGGAGGGAGCATCTCTACTATCAGAAAACATGGCACAGTCACTGTTATGACATCTCATGAATGAGACCATGTTACAGAGGGGGAGTCCTCCACGCCCCTCTGCGCTTGCCTTAGGACAGTTTCCCTCCCATTGCTATCAGGATAGCTGTGTTCATCGCCATGACAACTGTTGTGATGGTGATGAATATTATTTTATGGAGACGGTGTCAGTCCCCCGACCCATATTTCACAATGATTTTAACATAAAATCAAATAAAAGAGCTATCAATTATAAAAATCTGAAAAAAATTAAAATCTCAAATCTAGAAACACCAAAACATAAAACCATTAGATGTGCTCTATTAAATATTAGATCACTGAGATCCAAATCTCTACTAGTAAATGACCTTATCTCAGAAAATAACTTTGATTTATTCTGTTTAACTGAAACATGGCTGTATCAAGATGAATATGTTAGTTTAAATGAAGCCACTCCTCCCAGTCATTTAAATACTCATATGCCACGAGACATAGGCCGTGGAGGTGGTGTAGCAGCTATTTATCATTCCTCTCTCCTAATCTATCCTAAACCAAAGGCCAGTTACACTTCCTTTGAAAGCCTGGTTCTAAATTTATCTCATATCGAATCAAAAACCTGCCAGCCAGTCTTATTTGCGATAATTTACCGTCCTCCAGGCCCTTATTCTGAATTTCTATCAGAATTCTCTGAGTTTATATCAAACTTAGTCCTCAGTTCTGATAAAATACTGATAGTAGGAGATTTTAATATCCATGTGGACAAAGATAGTGATAGCCTGAGCTCAGCCTTTATGTCCCTAATAGACTCAGTTGGCTTTTTTCAAACTATTAATGAAGCTACTCATCGTTTAAATCATACTCTTGATCTTGTTCTAACATATGGCCTTGATATTAATGAACTAAAAGTCTACCCTGAAAATCCTCTGCTATCAGATCACTTTTTAATATCTTTTAACATTATCCTAGAGGATCTCGCACTGTGCAATAAAATAGTTACAAGTAGAAATCTATCCAACAGTGCTGTGGCTAAATTTAAAGAGGCCATTCCTGCTGCCTTAAACTCAGTGCACCATCCAATAAATAACTATGATATTAATTATAACCCCTCTCAACTGGATCTGCTTGTCGATAGCTCTGCTAGTCTACTAAAATCCACCTTGGACTCAATTGCCCCATTGAGGGAAAAAACTATTAAACGTCAAAGGAAAGCTCCGTGGTTTAGCTCTGAAACTCACACACTCAAACAGACAACCCGTAAATTAGAGAGAATGTGGCGCTCCAATAAAACAGAGGAGTCACGAATACTTTGGCAAGAAAGCCATAGTAAATACATGACAGCCTTACGACATAGTCGATCTACATACTACTCCGCACTAATTGAAGAAAATAAAAATAATCCGAGGTACCTTTTCAGCACTGTAGCCAGGCTAACACAAAGTCAGAGCTCTATTGAGCCCATGATTCCTCTAGCCCTCAGCTGTGAGGACTTTATGACATTTTTTAACGATAAAATTCACAAGACTAGAGATAAAATTAGCCACTCCCTGCCTTCACCTGGGCCTGCTGTACCATTAAATGTAAATAGGCCTAACCTAAACTGTTTCACACATATAGGACTTCAGGAACTTAACTCTATTATTTCATCCTCCAAACCATCGACCTGCCTTTCAGATCCGATCCCAACTAAGCTGTTTAAAGAAGTTGTTCCCCTAGTCTGCCCATCTTTGTTGGAGACAATAAATATATCCCTATCAATAGGCTACGTGCCACAGTCCTTTAAAGTAGCTGTAATCAAACCCCTTCTCAAAAAACCTACTCTTGATTCCAGCACTTTAGCAAACTACAGGCCTATATCTAATCTTCCTTTTATTTCAAAGATTCTTGAGAAAGTTGTGGCGGCTCAGCTCTGTGAATTTCTTCAAAACAACAGCCTGTTCGAGGACTTCCAGTCAGGCTTTAGAGCTCAACACAGCACAGAGACTGCTTTAGTTAAAGTAACTAATGATCTACTCTGGGCTTCAGATGAAGGACGACTCTCAGTGCTGGTTTTATTAGATCTTAGTGCAGCTTTTGACACTATAGATCACTATATTCTACTAGAGAGATTAGAGGAATTACTTGGAATCACAGGGACTGCCCTAAACTGGTTTAAGTCCTACCTATCTGATAGGTACCAGTTTGTACACGTGAATAATAAGTCTTCTGTGTACACTAAAGTAAGCTACGGGGTTCCTCAGGGCTCTGTGCTAGGTCCAATCCTCTTCTGTATCTATATGATCCCCCTTGGTAATGTTATGAGAAAATACTCTGTTAACTTCCACTGCTATGCTGATGATACCCAACTGTATGTATCAATGAAGTCAGGTGAGACAAATCAGCTATCTAAACTTGAGGCCTGTCTAAAGGACATTAGGGCCTGGATGGACCAAAATTTTCTTCTTCTCAACTCAGACAAGACTGAGGTCATTGTACTGGGCCCGCGACACCTTAGAGAAACCTATGCTAGCCTAACTGCCCTAGATGGCATTACTCTGGCACAAAGCACAACTGTTAGAAACCTTGGGGTTCTATTTGATCAGGATTTATCCTTCAACTCTCATATAAAACAAACTTCAAGAACTGCCTTCTTTCATCTCCGTAACATTGCTAAAATCAGATCTATCCTGTCTCAGGGCGACGCCGAAAAACTAGTCCATGCTTTTGTTACCTCTAGACTGGATTATTGTAATTCTCTTTTAGCAGGCTGCCCGAGCAAGTCGCTTAAGACACTTCAGCTGGTTCAAAATGCTGCAGCACGTGTACTGACTAAAACTAGGAGAAGAGATCACATTACTCCTGTATTAGCCTCTCTGCATTGGCTTCCCATAAAATATAGAATAGAATTCAAGATTCTTCTTCTCACTTATAAAGCCCTAAATGGACAGGCACCAGTCTATCTCAAGGAGCTTGTAGTGCCATACAATCCCCCCAGAACACTACGCTCTCAAAATGCTGGACTACTCGTTGTTCCATTCATCTCTAAAAGTAGTATAGGAGGAAGAGCTTTCAGTTATCAGGCCCCACTTCTCTGGAACCATCTACCAACCACGGTTCGGGGGGCAGACACCCTCTCTACCTTTAAGGTTAGGCTCAAAACATTCCTCTTTGATAAAGCTTTTAGTTAGGAACCAGCTCATAGCTCATAATTAAGATGCAATAGGCATAGACTGCCGGGGGGGGGGGTCTGGCATGCTCGGTTGGAGAGAGGTTGGAGAGGGCGTTAAGAGAGAGGTCATTTAGGTTAGAGAGGGACCGGAGAGGGTCCCATTCCTCTTTCAAACACTCCCTCTATGTCTGCTTACTCCCTTGTGTGTTTGCTCCTGTACTCCTTCTGGCTTTTGTCTTGCAGGTCCGTGGGATCCTCAGTGTGGAGTTACAGAGACTCAGCGGCTCTGTCTCCACCCTTTTCTCTGCACACACCCAACACAGCATAACGTGGATGGCTGTTCATCATAGGAATGGGATCCACACAAGGTTCCTGCTGCTTAACAGAAGGTTTTCCTTGCCGCCATGATGAATTCATGTTGGGTGTGGGATACATATGTATGTGTATATACGTATATATGCATATGTGTGTATCCATAAAATGAAGAGTCCATCCTTAAGACTGCTCTACTGTAAAGTGCCTTGAGATACCATTGGTTATGATTTGGCGCTATACAAATAAAGATTGATTGATTGATTGATTGATCTTTTTATCCATTTGATTTTAAATGAGGAATGTTAGGTATGAAAATCTATTACATTGAATCACCATCGCTTTTATAATTTATTAATCATTAAATTTTTTTAATGAGATGTGCTTTCTTCTTCCAGATAAAATCGAATAACATTTTATCAACTTGAGTATTTATTTTATTAGAGACATCTAGAGTAGAGCAAACATAGACCAGACTAGAAAGGCCTTCAGCTTTGGAAAGTAAGATTCTACCTGAGATTGATAAGTCCCTTTGAATCCACATATTAAAGAGAATTAGATAATTCAAGTTTTTGTTTGGTCTTTGGGTTTCATCTTTCATAATAGTGACACCCAGGTATTTAACTTGTTGTTTCACAGGAATTCTGGATATTCGTAAGGCACTGCAAGATTTCACAGGGAATAATTCACATTTGGAGAGGTTTAGTTTAAGACTAGAAGTTAATGAAAATGTATCTAAAAGTTTAAATGCATAGTCTATCTGAGAAGTATCTTTTAAGAAAAGTGTGGTATCATCGGCAAGTTAACTTAGACATATTTCTCAACCTGCTATTGTGATTCCTTTAAGTTTACTATTCTTAATATAATTTCCCAGGATTTGCATCGGTAAAAGGAACAGGAAGGCGGAAATTGGGCATCCTTGGCGTATTCCACGTTCAATATTAAATCTCTGAGTTGTGTCATTGGGTCATTTTATAGAACGGTTTCCAAAAGCGTATAGGGTACGAATATATTTTTTAAAAGATTCACCAAACTGAAATAAATCTAAAGTTCTAAAGAAAAAATCATGATCAACTGAATCAAAGTCTTTTTGGAAATCTAAGAATAAAATGAAGCTGTTTTCTGAAATAAGATCAGAATAGTCTAATATGTCAAGAATTAATGTTATATTGTTCATAATGTATCTACCTGTCATTAAACCATTTTGAGATTCTTCAATTATATCATTCAGTATTTCTTTACATTTAGTTGCTAAGCAGATAGCTAAAATTTTATAATCGTTATTAAGTAGGGTGATAGGACGGTAATTATCTAAAACAAAAGGATCTTTTTGAGGTTTTGGAATTAAAGTGATTAATCTTTGACACAGTGTATGAGGAAGCTGTTCTTTTTCAATACTTAGCACAGCCCATCTGTGCCAGGAAATCTATTTAACTTGAGCTTTTGAACAATAGCTTGAGAGATTTCTTCTAGTGAAATTGGTGAATCACAAATTATTTTACTAGATTCCTCAATAATTTAACATTACCTACATTTTGGAAAAAAAATTGTGTACGACGGTGAGAGGTTAGATTTATATAAGTTTTTGTAATAACTTTCACAACATTTAGATACATTTTGATTCATTCACAATAGCACCATTAATTGATAGTGTGTTTATGCTATTTTCAGATTGTCTTTGTTTTTCTAGTTTAAAAAAATAACTGGAATTCTGCTCACCCTCTTCTAACCATTTTGCCTTTGATCGTATGAATGTTCCTTTGGCTTTATCGATGTACATTTGATCTAATTTCAGTTGGAGTGTTAATAACTCTGCTTGTTGTAAGTCAGATATATTTTACGGCAGGATAGATGATAAGAAAATAAGCATAGTAATTGAATCATTTTCTTCTTTTTTTTTTCTTTCTTAAATTTGGATCCAGTTTCCATTAAACAATTTTCTTAAGTCAAATTTTAACAGCTCTCAATGTTTGTTATATTCCCCTTCAATTTCTGCTACACGGTAATATTCAGATATTTTGCCTTTTATGAGTTTACAGACATTTTGTAACATAGGGAGTTATTTAATTTTCAATATGCTGGACATCTGTGAAAATTGTTACCTGTTGATAAATTTAAGGTGAGTAAGATTGTTTTGTGATCCGTTAGAGGTGTTGAAATAATTTCAGTTTTACATTGTAAGTGTGAAAGGGATTCAGAGATCAGCCAGAAACCTATTCTGAATTGTAATTTACCTTTTCTATTTCTCCATGTAAATTCTCTATCGTTTGGGTCATCTGTTCTCCAAATATCAACAAGTCCTCTTTCGTTCATGAACTCTGTTAGATACAAGTTCACAGTTTTTTGCTTCTGTTAGCTGATTGGCTGTTCGTGTGTTTCTGTTGGCTGAACCACAGACATGAATATGTGCTGAATGAAAACAGCTCTAATTCGATAGAATTACGGTTCAAAACAAACAAACAAACAAGCTACAGTTCTGTCTCACCCAGACACGCACACCATCACAAACACAACACACTCACCATGGCTGTAGCAACAGACCCGAGTGGTGAGTTTGCCGCAGCGTCGATCGTCAGTGGCCTCACTAATTCTGCTCCAAAGAACAAACTCCAAAAGTCACATTTGGAATTATTTTGGCTTTAAACAAGGTAGAGACGGTAAAGAGGAGCCACAGGAGGGAACACATTTAACCTCATAATACACCTGCTGTGTCGTCACACACATTTATATCTAATACCAGGTTTGTACGCCCTGTTTATGTTCTCATTGGCTAATATTAGTTAAAGGATGTCAAAGTATAAATAACCTACAAAATGCATAAAAATATAGTTTTCACATAAAATCAGTTCCTGTTTATTGTATTTTGTCCTCTATGGTTTATTATGTTGGAGAGGAAACATTATTGTCAAATAGATTTTTTAAAAAGACAGTGGATTTGTTATCCTAAGTTGATTATTTATAGAGTTAAACGTGCAAAGGAAACTGAATGATTATTTAATTTCAACCATATAAATTCTAACTTTTATTTGTTTTTTATTGCTTATATGCTTTTGTACATGTACTTTTATAACCAAACAACACTATAAGTAATGAATAAGTATTTATAACTTGTACAAATATATTGGCAACTTCTATGATAGTGGGGCCACAGAAATGGGTTTGTTTGCTCGGAGGGTCACATGATCAACATTCATGTCGGCATTTAGAGTAATGAGCGATCTGAGCATTAATACAGGAAAGAACAAAAAGGTTTTATAGTCATTTTGTGTCTTTGTGTCATTCTGTTTGTTTGTTGTTGTCTTACTCATCGGACATTTTGTGCATTGCTGTAGTCTTTTCGTGTATTTTTCCCGTAAAATATATGTTTTTTTGCAGTCATATTGTGTATTTGTGTTGCCATTTTGCATT
This sequence comes from Gouania willdenowi, assembly GCF_900634775.1. Lineage (NCBI taxonomy): Eukaryota > Metazoa > Chordata > Actinopteri > Blenniiformes > Gobiesocidae > Gouania > Gouania willdenowi. Next base: position 31,456,706 of record NC_041056.1, read on the forward strand.
TTCTGAGTATTTTTTGTGTATTTCTATCTTATTGTGTACTTTTGCTGTCATTTTCTGTAATGTTGTATATTTCTCTGAGTAATTGTGTGTATTACTGTTGCTTTTTGCTCATTTTTGTAGTAGTTTTGAGTGTTTTTGGAGTATTTTCTGTTTTTCTCGTCTTTTACTGTATTTTCGTGCAATGCTGTGATTCTTTGTAAGTTTTTGTGTTATCTTGCTCTTGTTTTGTGTATTTTTTACATTTACTTTGGGGGCCGCAAAACATTAGACCAAGGGCCGTATTTGGCGCCCGAGCTGCCAGTTGCTTATTTCATCTTTTTCATACCTTTGGTGTTTGCATGTCCGTAATTAAAATTAGCATTAGGAGGCCACAGTGCAGAGAGAGCTGCTGGCATGGAGGTGAGGACATCAATCTTTAGGTAGAAATCAGCATTAAAACAGACCAAAACGATGTTTAAAAAAGGTCATTTTTTTTTCTCCAGAACGCTTCATGTCACTAAAGTCTCACTCTTGTCATTTTCTGAATCTTGGCAGCCCTGCTGTAACAAATGACAGAACAACTAACCTGTATCATGTTCATTTTGTCATTACATGACTCATGATGCACTTTATTATTTTTGTAGAATAATTTGACTTTTAGGAGCTTTTATCCTTTTTTATATTTAAATATGCATAAAGCTGCTGCATTATAACATTTTTTTTTTTTATTTTTGCTCTCCAAGGAAACTTAAAACTCAGGACACTTTATTGGTAGTTTAAGATTTTTTTTTTGTTTGTCCTGTAGATGATTATTTTATCACCTACCCTAAACCCTGTGATTTTCTTTATTTGTAATACTAATACTGCTGTACACTTTATTTCTGGCAAAGAGCTGAAAATGTGTAGTGTGCAGTTAAAACAACAAGTTTGTATCGTTTCACAGGTATTGTTAAATGTTTTACAATACAAGACTAGAACATTCAAGGTGTATGCACTGTTAAAAAATAAAAAAATAAAAATCGGTGATCGGCCAGAAAACTGCAATCGGTGCACCCCTATTTATAATGGTTTTGCTATAGTGATATACATTCCTTTAGACTCATTCAGAGGGCCACAGTTAAAATTGCATGTGTCTTCTCTCCCTTGTTACTCCACATTTTGTAAAAATTCAGCCCCAAATGGCCGAGTTGGATTTTTTGCACAATAATATGTCATAAGGTGGATATTCCTCATCCTGACAATCCTGGCTCCTCCTACCCTACAATAATGTCAGATTGTGAGCACCTCTTTCTCAGACTAAGAATAGTGTGTAGATAGCAAAAGACAATTGCTATGGTAATAAAGCTGTGGTGTGCCCATTCATGCATATGCATGAAGGCCCCAAGACAGCCTGTTTTTAGGAGCGTCATGAAAGTGCATTTTCAGAGGCTAAAACTCTGGGAAACAGACACGTTTTGGAAAATAAACCTCAAATACTATGTTGTTCTTCTTTGAACAAATAAAGATGGGTGAAAAATAGCATAATACTGGACCTTTAAGGTGTCTTCTTTTCATCAATGGAGCCACATCACGTGTGTGAGCTCTGTACAGTGCAGCATGGCGCCCTGTGTGCTCTATGTATTTTACTTGGCTGGATGTAAGGTTTACTCATTTGTCAGCAGAAATACCAAGCTTGACTGAATTCACCCTAAACTCCTTGAGGCTAGTTTGCTCATATCAGCTTTAAGTAAAACACAAATGTACACTACAGTAGGTCAGACCTCTGAGACATGAAGTGCCAAACACATGCAAACAGTTAGTCTTTGGTGGAAGGAGGATTAAATCTGATGGATGTCCATTATATATCTAATGATAGAGTACGATGGTGTGAGGACAGTCAGACGCAGAGCCGCTCCTCCGCCTCCCGATCCCAGCTGATCAGAGCAGACACACAGTGCAGATGAATTGGGTCTGCTTTTTCCACCTTATATAATTGAAGTAGGTAACATTATTTTTAGTGAGCCATTACAATCAGAAGTTAGTTCTAATTTTGTTAATATTTGTTAGCTCATTTATAATCCATTTTACTTTGTTTATAATATCCTTGTTCAGCATTCATCTTTGTTAATCCCTTATTGGTTCTTATTCATGTGTGTTTTAATCAGAATATCACTGATATAATATCGGTTTTGTTTTGCACATTTTCGGCTCCCGAAAGTCTTGGTCTTGTCTTGGTCTCGGTGCATTCTGGTCTCGGGCAAGTCTTGGTCTCGGATAGTGCGGTCTTGAACACAACACTAGTTGGAGAATGCATCAACAGCAGGAGAAGGATGAGAAGACTGGTGCAGCTGTTCATTTGAAAGAACATTGTCCCTCATGTCCTCCACGGCTTCGTCTTATTTTATTTACTACTAAAAAAACACATGTGAAGGGACATTTTGTAGAAAAAGAAGGAACAGGGTTTTGAGAAGATGCAAAGAACTATTACAGTATTTATGTTTCGTACAGTCTATTCTTTTTCAATCCAACAGCAGAGAGAATCTACTTGTGGTTTATTTGCATTGAGACAAAAGCTAAAGGACAACTCTTTGGTACTGCAGAGGGCATGAGGAACGCTCTGATAGAAGTAACTGGCATGTAGGCATTCTGAAAAGTGTTCTGCTTAGTTATGTATTAAGTCCCACTGACCAATGATCTTTTTGTGCATTGTATTTTTCTTCACATGTGAAAAACTTTTGCAGTGAAAATAGTTTGGCAGGTAAAAGTGTAGCTTTTCTCTTATTGGAAGCACTAAATATGAAACCTAAGCTCAATAAAAAGCATTTTTTTCTCCATCTGTTTACCAGTGCTGAGATGCTCTGCATTCTAGTTAGCTTTATGCAGGTATTAACAACACTACGCACACTAAAGCAGAAGCCATTAGAACTCTAAATGCTTTCACTGCTACTTTGAGGACCGCCATATGAAACATTCACTATCTGTGATTTTCAGCATCGATATTAGGCTTTATTGGCAACTTTTATGCTGGTTTTGGCATATTGGCTGTTCCCCCATGAACTGTTTTTGTTTTTTTAAGTGTGGTTTCCCTTCACGTGACAGTCTCGTAGCTTTTGCTTAAATTAGGATGATTATTTGCAGAAAAAAATCTCAAGCCTGAGGGGGTAAAAAATGTTGAATATTGATAAATCCTAAGCAGCCCCAAAAAAAAAAAAAATGGCTTGCATTACTTTTTCCATTTCAATGGGTGAGTGTATGAGCCAGTGATGTTGGGGCTGTCACAGCAGAGGTGCAAATGTGATGGAGCCATGGATGGTTGATAGTGACATGCAGTCAAGGTATGCAAGGTAGGCAGTGCCTACCAAAGGGTGAATTGATATTTTTATTATAATGTAAATTATTTAGTCAGTTCCCCAAGATGAAAACCATTTAGCATAGCGCAGTTACATCCAAAAGCAGCGTAGATAGCTGCCTTTGGACGTAACCGTGCTATGCTAAATGCTATACCTAAGTTCACAGTGCATTAGTGAATTGATACCACGTGAACGCTGCTGCTACGTTCTCTAGCTAATGGGCGGGGTAACTCTAGAGGCAGGATGACAGCGTTAGAGATGATAAAGAAACTTTTTTTTGAGGAAAAACGACAGCTTTTAAAAGATGGGAGACCAACACCTGAGTTACTAGACCTTCAGCAAAGATAACGTCAGAAAATTGTTCATATTTTCTACAGTGAATGGAACAAAAGGAAGGATTGGCTTTGTGGATGCTCCTCACTGAGGCCGTTCCGAGTTGTTGTTGTCATTTTCTTTGTGTTTCTGTGTTTCCAACACAAACAACGGATGTGCTGCCGTGTCATGAGATATATCTTGTTGGGAGAGTATGGAGGCTATATTAAATAATTGTTTATGTTTCCTTAATGGTGTTTATGATGTTGATTTTGTTAGATGGCTAATTACTTGTTCATGTGGATCTTGTTGGGTTTTTTCTTTCTTATTATGAATTTTGTATTTTGACAAGCTTTGGTGTAAATTGCGCTATACAAATAAAGTTGAATTTAATTTAATTGAATTAACACTTGCCAGCAGAAACATATGAATTGTCATTGGTGGCTCGATTTGGAAGGCCCTGCCTACCCTACCCTAGTGGTCACGGCACGTCGCTGATGGTTGAGGCACTGGGCTGTTGTGGCCCTCCTTTCAGGCACCAGGTCCAGCATGGGCAGCAGGAGGCTGCTGAAAGAGTGAGAAACACAGATCCCGCTGACCCCGAGGGAGGGTAGTGCAGCTGCTAGAAGACTTAAACATTTCTGGCATGAATAAAGCCCATGTGTGTATAGTTTTTGAGGTCCTGGGCTGCCTCTTTAAGTTGATTGTCAAGTCAAATCATCCCTGCGTGAAAGGCATCTTTCAACAGGTTCTGCAGGGTTTAGACTACCTCCACTCCAAATGTAAGATCATCCACATGAACATCAAACCAGAGAACATTCTGCTGACCGTCGACAAGCCTTACATCGAAAAAACGGCAGCGACAGTGACAGAAGTCCGGTGCTCCAGTTAGTACAGCTCCAGCACCTAATCCAACGGCAAAATTATTAAAAAAGAAAACGAAGAAAAAGCGAAAGAAGCAGGCAGAGCTGCTGGAGAAGATGATACAGGACATAGAGAGTAGAGCTGTTCCTGAAGGTGCTGAAGAAGAGGATGAGGAGACCACAGAGATGACTGAGGACCCGACTTCCTCCGCCACTCTCTCCATGTCTGCCACACACCAAGACATCGCCAACCATGCTACCACAGAGCTGACTCCTGAGAGGCAGCCATCAGAGGAAAGTGAAAGTACAGAGGAGCAGGCTGAACGAGGCTTCCGGCAGCTTTCTGGTAAACCCTTAGGAGCCTTGCAATGCTGAAAAGTTACAAGTTAAATCGCTGACCTTGGCAATGCCTGCTGGATGAACAAACAATTCACTGACTCCATTCAGACATGATACTGCTCTCTTGAGGTGCTGATGGCCTCTGGCTATAGCACGCCTGCAGATATCTGGAGCACAGCGTGCATAGCTTTTCAGCTCGCAATGGGAGATTACATGTTTGAACCCCAGAGATGAAGATCACATAGCATTGATCATTGAGCTGTTGGGTGAAGTTCCTCGGAAGCAGATCCTGACAGGTAAATTCTTCAAGGAGTTTTTTTTTAACCAAGAAAGGGGACCTGTGTCACATCACCAAGCTGAAGCCATGGGGTGTCTTGGATGTGTTGGTGGAGAAGTATGAGTGGTCCAATATGACATCAGGCATTGGTATCCCACAAATTAACAGTGAAAACACTACTCCTGTGTGGTATGAACATTTTTTTGTCATCCAAAACAATGACCCTAAAATGAAAACATCTAAATGTAATGCAACACACACAAGCGTTTGGGTGAAATACACATCTCACACTACACACGTCTAGAGCCCCAGACATTCTGGCCATCGTACTTATTGAACTATATATACAGTCTGTGGATGTGTGTGAACCCAAAGTTTGGGTTCACACACATCCACAGACTGTATATATAGTTGGGATAACAAAATATGAAGAAATATAAATAAATCTATCACAATGAACTAATCTTAAGAGAAAATAACCTTGAATTGAACAAAATAAATGATAATCAAAAAAAGTTCAAATTGAAATAACATCTAAATTATCCTTAAGCTAAGGTTTAAGGTTAATAATATAATCTTTATTGTCATTGCACTGATAAAACAATACAACAAAACCTTGTTGGTAGCAGTCAATCAATCCAACAGCAGAAATATAAAAATACGTAGAATAAATAGAATTAGAAAAAATTAAATGAAGTAAACGTGGGAGTTAAGAATCACACACACAATCCAGTCACTTTCTCATGAACAGCAAAATGGGCAAAAAGACGTATGTTGTTTGCATAAGGCTGTCACAATACATTTCCGGTGCATGAAAACAAGGGAACACCACACAGAGAGTACCCTGTCAAAGTGTCAAATCTTTGTTCTACCAAAAATCTAAACTTCACGGTTGTGACATTTTTTGCAAATGTGAGTGAAACCCCATTCTGTCAGAACCTTTTATTTAATAGGACTATTATTCCTTACAAGTAAGAGAGAGAAAAGAGAGGAAAGTCTCACATACAGTATGGAGTAAGAACTTGTTGTGTTTCTTCAGCTCGTGTTAGTTAGACTATATATAGTAGTAGTTTATTCAGTCATAGCATTCTCATTATTTTGTGTACAGCACAACTGAAAGGGTTTAGGCTGAAGTTAAGACTTATTATTAATAAGTCTTATTGATTATTATGCCTAACCCTGTTTACAGACTTCCACGAGACAAAAACACAAAGATTTATAATAAACATTTCTGAATTTTGGTAGATTCATACATCTTTTTGAAAGCTTGTTCTGTTCTGGACTGTTTTAATTGATCTTTCAAGTCATTCTACTGATTAACACCTCTTACAGAAATATGTCGACTTTTTTAAAGTTTGTTCGAGCTTTTACTTCTTTGAAAATGCCAGTTTCTCAGAGGCTATACTGACTTTTCCTGTGTTCAAAAAGCTCCTGGTTAGGGTTAGGGCAGGGGTCTGAAACCTTTACTTTTGCCTCATCTCACTTGGATTAAAGTCTTCCCGGAGCCGAAAAAACACCAAGTTCATTAAATGCTATACAATTATTATACAGAATAATGTTTGACTTATATTGATCATGTAAAATGCACCTTAAACAGTTGAAAATAAAAAAAATTAGCATCAAGAAACAACAAAACAGTATCTTGCATCTTCAAATTCTTATGCATCTCAGTTTACATGAACACAATGTTATATAAAGAAAATTTCTTTTAGTTAATGTATTTGAAAGGCTACAAAAAGTAACTTGAATTAGATATCACATGATCATGTGATCAACACATGCTAATTGCGCATTTCTTGCCACACATAATGCATGCATATTTAACTGGCACATTGGCGGTTAAGTTAATCTGTCCCCACACAATTAAAATCTCTTTATTTTTTTTCAGAATAGTGTTTTTGTTAATTTAGTTATCTTACCAGGGATTAAAACTTAAGGTTAGCCACAGGTGCAGGAAAGTTGATGGTCTGTAGATGTTGCAGGAGGTGAAGTCGAAAGGTGCTAAGTTATTGCACAACGTGATTTATTTTAGGTTCACAAATTGTCATATCATGATTTTTTTTGTCATTGATTATTAATAGCCTCTTTAAAAAAAAAAAATAACAACCCTTTATTTCAGTGTATTGTTTTTAATAGGGAGCCATTGCAAAAGAGTCAAAGAGCCACATGAGGCTCCAGAGCCGCCGGTTTCAGAGCCCTGGGTAAGGGTAACGCTAACCCTTATCACGATTACTTTAGTCATAATTGAAATCACAATTATTCAAACGATTATTTGTCAACAAAAAAGTTATGTTTTTTCTACAAAAAACATAAAATATATTCTTTAAACATAAATAAAATCCTTCAAACACTAAAATCAGGTTTGTTCATTTTTGCACAAAACAAAACACTTCTTGCATGTGATGTGTTTTTGCTCTCGGTCTTCATCATCAAACCCAAAGTGTTCCCAGAGAAGAGTATCTGACTTGTTTACCAAGTGTTTTTGCTGCGCTTCTCCGGCCATGTTTCAATACCGCTAGCAACAACTTTCCTCATGTTGGTCTGCAGGCTGGCTTTGGCTTTGAGAGGGGCGGGGCGGATGGGAGGAGCTTGCATGTGCATGGATTAAACAACTCAAAGTTAGTATCAATAAGCTTTATTATATGTAGATGTATGAAATAGTGGGTTTGTTTTATTTAACAAATATAACGTTAAAAAAAAAATATATATATATAAGTTTATATATATTTATATATAAACTTATATATATATATATATATAAACTTATATATATATATAATTTCTGATTGGCACCGGCCAATCAGTGCTGACCTGCTGGTTGTGAGAAAGATGTTAGTTTGTGGGAGAGCGCAAAGTGAACATACTGGTTTCTCACCAGTGTTAGTTTTGTTGATTTCAAATTTTGTTTACATTTTTTAAGTGACAATAACTAGACAATAGCCCTATTTGCACGGGATTAGTTTTACCTAGGGACCACATGCGATTTGTAATAATTGCGGAGAATGTCTGTGATGTTAATCTGATGTAAATCGGCCATGTCAGTAATTTGTAAAATTTGTAAAGTAAAAATTCCCCCGCAAATTACCTACTATATTTTGCTGATCTTTGAGGTCCTGTGGTAATACTAATTCAATGTGAATGGGCATATCTGTGATTTGGACAGAAATGGGCTGCTCATGTTTTCATTCAGTCTGTGGATGTTTTATCTTGTAAAAAGCAGCTCACGTACAGTATATATATATATATATATATATATATTTTGTTTCGCGGTGTGACGATTCGTATCCAAATAAACTGGTGTTAGGCTGGTGTGATGAACAATAGATGTTAGATTTTTGACACATTTGACACTTTTGCGAAGACAATATCAGCTTTTATGAGGGCAGTAAAATGTTTATTTTGCAAGTTATAAATACCGCTGACAGCAGCCGTCAACACACATGAAAGTTGATCATAAGAAATGAGGAGGACCAGTAGATTCATTACACCACCTCTGATTCCACATATGTGCATATTTTACATAACATCCATTTTTTGGTTTTGATTTATTGATATATTAATAATGTTTCAATTCACCAGTAATGTGACTTATGCGTTGCTTCTTTTTATGTCCGGACTGGGAGCAAAAGTCCGCCCAGTCATCAGTTTATCTGGATACTATTTACACCGTAATACTGTTCTGTAAAGTTGGCAGATATTCACAAATTCGGACTTCCAGCATCAATAACTATTTAACAAAACGTAATCAACCCACACATTACGCCTGTGCTATCAGTGTGACGTGGACAACATGATACAAGATCATTTTTATCAAACGCAACAGAGTAGAAGTCTGTCTATGGGTCCCCACTGTGTGGTGAGATCAACACATGAAGCTCTTGTCCTAAAAAGTGACAATAAAAAGCTGTAAATGGACTGATATGTAGACGTGAGGTGTAGTAAAGGAAACTTATTAGTTGAAACACGGACATTTCCGTGAAACCGAACATGGGTACATCAGCCCGCCTACCTGCTTGTTCTGATTGGCCGAGTTGTCTGAAGGGCACCGTGATCAGCCAATAGAGTGCGGCCTATGTTCTGCTGCGGCAATTATGTGGATTTTTCTTAGAAAATTGATAAATTATTGTCATACGGCCAATAAAACAGTTTGCTTTATAGCCCGGAAATTACGGTAATATGGATTTGAATCAAAAGATTTTGACTAAAACAAAAATCAAAATTTGCTGTAAAACTAAAAATAAACCATTGATTCTCAGCCTACGTATATTTTCATAAATCACAGACTGTATGGAAAGTGTCATGCACATATTTTAGGCCACATATTGTGAGTGTGCAACATTTATATACAGTATGAGCCCCCTGGTCTTTCCTTGGTGGTCTAATGATGTGTTTTTATTCCAGTCCCAGACCTTATCACACATTGTCATTATTTTACCAATAGTTTGCCATTTGTGTAGAAAAGTGTAAGTTTGCTAAATGTTCCATGTGGTGAAGTTGTACAAGGTTTTTTCTTCTTCTATTTTTCTCAAGTCATTCAGAGGCTGTCATTCACATTAAGTTTAAAAGGGTTTTGATCATCCTCCTTCCACGGGTTACGTACCACCTACTCTTTGTGTTATTCTGACTCAGTGAGTACCCTGCTGAGACCAGACTTGTCACTTCAACAGAGAGAGCACTATTTTTAACTTGAGATTAATGGTTTTCCAGCAACATTTAACTCACTTCTGCATGAATAAACGCAGTTTTTTGCACACTTCCTCATGAGAACTGGACATCTGGTTCAGCCAGATGAAAGTGTCAGAGCACTGTCACATTAACAATAAGACAGTTTTGCAAGCCTGCATTTATATAGTGCATCGAAGCAGAACAGTATCCCCGCAGTACCTAACCCTAGGGGAGCGTAGCATATTGTTGCTCCCCCACTCTAGAAGAGTGTCACAAAAACTAAAAATAAAGCTTGGATGTGATGTTTTTTTCTGTGGGAATATCATTATCATGACAAAACAAGGTTTGCTGAGGAATTCACTATGTAGTGCTTCTCATCAGTATCAGCTACAGCTGTTGACATCAATCCTTTAACTCTCATGTTTGCCTTTACTTGATTTAAGACTGCCAATGCATAATTATTAATACACGCTTTGTTTGAATTTGTGATAAGAGCAGACAAGTCGAGGGGTTAAAGGAGAAGAGAGGAAAAATAAATGTTGGAGGTTTAAGTGGAAGAAAAATGTGACATTCATGAAAATACAGCAATTGCTGCAACTTATATATGTTTCACGTTATTCTATAAATCCAGGATACACATTTTATTTGCAGAAATATTCCGTTTTGCAAAACTTAATATTTCAATCTTAAATTATGATGTCAGTGCTTGGTACATTCATTCAGTGAAAGGATCAATCAATCAATATCAATCAATCTTTTATTTGTATAGCGCCAAATCATAACCAATGGTATCTCAAGACACTTTACAGTAGAGCAGTCTTAAGGACGGACTCTTCATTTTATGGATACACACATATGCATATATACGTATATACACATACATATGTATCCCACACCCAACATGAATTCATCATGGCGGCAAGGAAAACCTGTTAAGCAGCAGGAACCTTGTGTGGATCCCATTCCTATGATGAACAGCCATCCACGTTATGCTGTGTTGGGTGTGTGCAGAGGAAAGGGTGGAGACAGAGTTGTTGAGTCTCTGTAACTCCACACTAAGGATCCCACGGACCTGCAAGACAAAAGCCAGAAGGAGTACAGGAGCAAACACACAAGGGAAGAAGCAGACATAGAGGGAGTGTTTGAGAGAGGAATGGGACCCTCTCCGGTCCCTCTCTAACCTAAATGACCTCTCTCTTAACGCCCTCTCCAACCTCTCTCCAAACGAGCATGCCAGACCCCCCCGGCAGTCTATGCCTATTGCATCTTAATTATGAGCTATGAGCTGGTTCCTAACTAAAAGCTTTACCAAAGAGGAATGTTTTGACCCTAACCTTAAAGGTAGAGAGGGTGTCTGCCCCCCGAACCGTGGTTGGTAGATGGTTCCAGAGAACTGGGGCCTGATAACTGAAAGCTCTTCCTCCTATACTACTTTTAGAGACAAATGGAACAACGAGTAGTCCAGCATTTTGAGAGCGTAGTGTTCTGGGGGGATTGTATGGCACTACAAGCTCCTTGAGATAGACTGGTGCCTGTCCATTTAGGGCTTTATAAGTGAGAAGAAGAATCTTGAATTCTATTCTATATTTTATGGGAAGCCAATGCAGAGAGGCTAATACAGGAGTAATGTGATCTCTTCTCCTAGTTTTAGTCAGTACACGTGCTGCAGCATTTTGAACCAGCTGAAGTGTCTTAAGCGACTTGCTCGGGCAGCCTGCTGAAAGAGAATTACAATAATCCAGTCTAGAGGTAACAAGAGCATGGACTAGCTTTTCGGCGTCGCCCTGAGGCAGGATAGGTCTGATTTTAGCAATGTTACGGAGATGAAAGAAGGCAGTTCTTGAAGTTTGTTTTATGTGAGAGTTGAAGGATAAATCCTGATCAAATAGAACCCCAAGGTTTCTAACAGTTGTGCTTCGTGCCAGAGTAATGCCATCTAGGGCAGTTAGGCTAGCATAGGTTTCTCTAAGGTGTCGTGGGCCCAGTACAATGACCTCAGTCTTGTCTGAGTTAAGAAGAAGAAAATTTTGGTCCATCCAGGCCCTAATGTCCTTTAGACAGGCCTCAAGTTTAGATAGCTGATTTGTCTCACCTGGCTTCATTGATACATACAGTTGGGTATCATCAGCATAACAGTGAACAAAGTATTTTCTCATAACATTACCAAGGGGGAACATATAGATGCAGAAGAGGATTGGACCTAGCACAGAGCCCTGAGGAACCCCGTAACTTACTTTAGTGTACACAGAAGACTTGTTATTCACGTGTACAAACTGGTACCTATCAGATAGGTATGACTTAAAGCAGTTAAGGGCAGTCCCTGTGATTCCAAGTAACTCCTCTAATCTCTCTAGTAGAATATAGTGATCTATAGTGTCAAAAGCTGCACTAAGATCTAATAAAACCAGCACTGAGAGTCGTCCTTCATCTGAAGCCCAGAGTAGATCATTAGTTACTTTAACTATAGCAGTCTCTGTGCTGTGTTGAGCTCTAAAACCTGACTGGAAGTCCTCGAACAGGCTGTTGTTTTGAAGGAAGTCACAGAGCTGAGCCGCCACAACTTTCGCAAGAATCTTTGAAATAAAAGGAAGATTAGATATAGGCCTGTAGTTTGCTAAAGTGCTGGTATCAAGAGTAGGTTTTTTGAGAAGGGGTTTGATTACAGCTACTTTAAAGGACTGTGGCACATAGCCTATTGATAGGGATATATTTATTGTCTCCAACAAAGATGGGCAGACCAGGGGAACAACTTCTTTAAATAGCTTAGTTGGGATCGGATCTGAAAGGCAGGTCGATGGTTTGGAGGATGAAATAATAGAGTTAAGTTCCTGAAGTCCTATATGTGTGAAACAGTTTAGGTTAGGCCTATTTACATTTAATGGTACAGCAGGCCCAGGTGAAGGCAGGGAGTGGCTAATTTTATCTCTAATCTTATGAATTTTATCGTTAAAAAATGTCATAAAGTCCTCACAGCTGAGGGCTAGAGGAATCATGGGCTCAATAGAGCTCTGACTTTGTGTTAGCCTGGCTACAGTGCTGAAAAGGTACCTCGGATTATTTTTATTTTCTTCAATTAGTGAGGAGTAGTATGTAGATCGAGTATGTCGTAAGGCTGTCATGTATTTACTATGGCTTTCTTGTTTTATTGGAGCGCCACATTCTCTCTAATTTACGGGTTGTTTGTTTGAGTGTGCGAGTTTCAGAGCTAAACCACGGAGCTTTCCTCCGACGTTTAATAGTTTTTTCCCTCAATGAGGCAATTGAGTCCAAGGTGGATTTTAGTAGACTAGCAGAGCTATCGACAAGCAGATCCAGTTGAGAGGGGTTATAATTAATATCATAGTTATTCATTGGATGGTGCACTGAGTTTAAGGCAGCAGGAATGGCCTCTTTAAATTTAGCCACAGCACTATTGGACAGATTTCTACTCGTAACTATTTTATTGCACAGTGCGAGATCCTCTAGGATAATGTTAAAAGATATTAAAAAGTGATCTGATAGCAGAGGATGCGTTAATGAACATTCTGTTTGATTATGTGCACCACAAACTTCTTTGTGAAGTCAAACTAAGAAGTGGTAAGAAATAAAGTTGCTAAACAGACATGAAGCCTGGTCATTTCAAGAAGGCAGCACAAACAAATAAGCAGGATCATTTTTCTTTTAATTTCTTCATTCAAATACCGCAAAAACAATCTGTCCTCTCCTCACATGTACGCTTGCATGCAGCCATCGTGCGTAAGACTGACAGTTGACACCTGCCTATTAGGAGTGGGAACCTCTGGGTACCTCACGATACGATATGCGATACAACGCTCACGATAACAATTATCTCATGATATGACGATACTGCGATTATCGATATATTGGTCAGAAATCAATCTACGATAATCTATGACATAAGAAAAAAGATTAAGTGAAAAAATACAATTTTTATTTTATATCTCTGAAAGACAATACATTGAAAAAGTGTCCTAAGAACAGTGACACTATTTTAGTGCAACATTTCTGTAAATAATTGTCAACATACCAATGTAAACAAATTAGTATCTACAATAGTACAAAAAATAGGGTCTTTCAGTGACACCAGTATAGTGACACCAGTATAGTGCAATATTCCAGGAAACAATATATTGGTTCCTTCAACAAACAGTGACAATTTTTTTGTGAAGACCTACCTGCACATTTTTTTGAAAAAGCAGAAAAAGTTTTGAAAAAAACTGTGCACGTGCATGTGTGTGTGTGTGTGTGTGTGTTCCTCAAATATCTCTGCGGATCAGGATCAGATTGACCTGAGACTTTCAACATGGCTGCTGCTTCGTTCAAGGGTGTGCAACGTCAGATTTGTTTGGACCGCAATAATACCTTAATAAATTATTTCATGAATAAATGTTTTACAAATTGAGTCTATTTGAGTCCTATCTCTACAGTGATGATGTCATCAGTCCTACCTCTACAGTGATGATGTCATCAGTCCTATCTCTACAGTGATGATGTCATCAGTCCTATCTCTACAATGATGATGTCATCAGTCCTACCTCCACAGTGATGATGTCATCAGTCCTATCTCCACAATGAGGATGTCATCAGTCCTACCTCTAAAGTGATCATGTCATCAGTCCTACCTCCACAGTGATGATGTCATCAGTCCTACCTCAGCAGTGATGATGTCATCAATCCTACCTCCACAGTGATGATGTCATCAATCCTACCTCCACAGTGATGACGTCTCACCTTCAAACACAACCTCATTTGGCCATTCAAGAAAAAGTTTCTTACCCTCCCACTTTCTATAGCAATACATACTTCCTATGGGCATTGCACTAGTATTCACAAACAAAATAAATAGTTGACATTTTTTTCAAACACAATCCTGATTGCGTGGGTTTAGTAGATTCATTTCTTATTTTCTCACCAAGCCATATTTGTACATGTCTTCACACTTGCAAACTGTTAATAAATCAGCCCATAAGATCCACCAGGTTATCAATGATTGATCAACACCAATATTTGTAACACATCCTGAAAAAAAAAATACACATAAATGATTTTAAAGCATGCAAAATATAATCTTCAAGAACTGCATGCTGTTGATATTTTGCTAACTGTGAGTCACTGCCACTAGCACTCAGTCTAGCCCTACTGTATTTTGAGCAGCGCAGCAGCCTGCACGGCACACATTAAAGCCCGAGTGGTGTAATTATTCAAGGTGTGGACAGAAGATGTGTTCACCCTCAGAATTGTGCCCACCTGATTCTGATAGATTAAACTTTCCCATTATTATGCTTTGTTTTTTTTTCTTATTCACGTTTGCAACCATGCTGAACCATGCGAACCAGTCGCACAGTTCAAAGGCCTATCTGCCCATCCATCCATCCATCCATCCATCCATCCATCCATTTGCAGACCTGCTTTTTCTTTTTTTCCGGGTCATGTAGGCCTACCTGCCCATCAAATGTAAAAGTGTATTTTAGATTTTAAAATAGAACCCTGCTTGTGATATAAAATTACTCTTTCACAGAACAAAGTGTGTTTTCTAATCCCAACATAGAGTACATGGTCATTATCTACTCCTTTTGCCTTCTTACAACAATATTAAGAAATAAACTTTCTGTTTGATGCTGTCAAACCTCTCTTGGTGGCATTTTTTGCTATATCAGTTTTATCATTTTCAAATAATTGAGAGAAATGAAAGAAAATCACTTTGCTGGAACAATAACAATAGAATTTAATCTCCACAGAAAGAAACCAAAAAACACATTTGCCTAGAAAGATGAGCCTGTCACTTTGTGAGAGCTCAGGTGTGAATACTACATTAATGGCTGTGATGAGACTGTTTTGCAACAGCACTGCTCTTCTAAACAGGTTTAAAAGGCTCAATAGCGACGCTCTCAAGTGGCAGCTCTTACAGTGTGATGTTCCTGCTGATGGTATTCATCAGGTTTTATGAAAGGACTTGGGTAGCTTATTGATGTGCAATGAGTGAGAGAACTCCAGTCTTTTTTGTTTTTGTTTAGGATATTTTCAGCTCCCCAAGTTTTCAGACAAAACAGACATACTCATCTGTCCTCATCTGTCATGAGTAAATATTTTAATATAATAATAACATTCAATGCAGTTAATATTACCCTGAGTAAATGCATTTTTTGTTCCATACTGTTTGCAGAGCTGTGGTCCACATTCAGGTCAACGATGTGAATGAGTTTGCCCCAGTGTTTCGGGAGCCACACTACAGAGCAGCAGTGACGGAGGGCAAGATTTACGATACCATCATGCAAGTGGAGGCCACTGACCAGGACTGCTCTCCACAGTACAGTCAGATCTGTAACTACCAGATCACAACCTCCAACACACCATTCGCCATTGATCGCAATGGTGAGTAAATCAATAGTTTCAACTCGAAAGTTATTGAAATTATGAGGGGGAAAATACAAAATCTCATGAAATCAACAGTTTTTAAGTTTGTTTTATGGACAATATTTGGGATTATGCTACAAGTCAAAAATAGTGCTTACAGTGAGAAACCGATGCTTTTTTTTAAATAAAAAACACAATAGGATCCAAGCGCAAAGTCAAGGCTGAGAAAAAGCATTAAGCAAACTAGTAAAAACATTAGCAGGGAGAGCGGAGTACATGCCAATGCCAGACACATAGAAAACACATTAGTAAAGTAATTGAAATAAAGAAGGTTAAGGAACATGAGTACACTTTTAATACATAAGGCAAGGTCTGAGAAAACAAGGCAGATCTTCCACTATTCAGATAACTTGACCGGTGTGAGCCTTAAAGCCAACGGGGCGAGGAGGCTGGGATAAGAATGACGAATAAAAACCATATGATGCTAGTGCATTAGTTAGGTCAACAACTTTGACAAGAACACAATCAAACATTTAAAATGTAACTACAGGTATTCATGGAGGCCTGTTAGTAATGCACACTCATTGAAAGCAGAAACAATCAGACATTTGGCTGAAGCAGACCTGGGTGTACCATTGTGCTCCTTAACTAGTCCTGAAGGCATTATTGGTCCTTCACCACCATAAACTTCAAGTATTTATTTCTGTGTGCTACACTCATCACAGCACAGCAGCTGGATTGTTATCCGCCTGTGTGCAGGGTTAGGGGTTAGCTGCTAAATTGACAGCAGCTGTTGTTGAAAATATATGAAAAGCTCATTGGGATAACTTACCATTGGTGATCTCTTGGAAAATCACTATATTATGCCTCCATCCAATTCTGCCAATCTGACCAGGACATTCATAGAAACCAAAAAACAACCAAAAGTTCCACCTGAGCAAACATTAATGAATGATAAAGTGCTTTTTCGAGCAGGAGTGGAGAGCATGAGGCAGGGCAGATAAACAACTTCAGTCAGAATATGCTTTCAGTTTGATTTAGATTTTCTTTAGCTTTTTTCAAATCATTGTTAGTTGTTATTGATACATTACTTCCTGTTTGCGCTGTGCTTTATACTTTCATCTGTTAATGACAAAGATGGGAAGTAACACAACACAAACACCGTATTACTGATGCTTTTCAGGTTTCTGTAGTTGAGCTTTTATTTTTTACTTTTACTTCTTACATTTTTACCAAACTATCTTTGCTCTCTTGTCATTATATTGTCATTATATTTAAAAAAAAGTATTTCATCAACTCTATGGAGAAAATATTTGAACCCAACTAACTGTACCGATACTTACGTATGGTTGATACGTTCACTGTTTGGTAGTTGATAAAAAAACATGAACCAACAGTACCTCAGTATATAAAACATCAAGTTTTTTTTTTTTTAATTTACTTTCAATACATAAGTATTTTTATGCAAATACTTTAGTACTTTCAATTCAGTAATATTTTGACAAAGCTACTATTGTGTCCGTGAAGCAGAGCTGCCAGGAAACATGTTACACACTGATGTGTTCACAACCAACTACTTTATTTTACATTCGTCTTTCACACACATCACACCAGACTCTATCAGTCAGCGTCAGAAATTCTCCTATCAGGCATCACACAACGATCAGTGCTGACTCAATAGAGTAATGCTGTGACTGGAGCAGAGCTAAAACAATGCTTAATATAACATTAACAAAATAACACAGTATTATGCTCACTAAGTATGCCCACGATACATACCTGACAGCTACACTTACTGTACTCGTGTTTGAGTAGTTTTAATAAAGTGACATGAGTACTTTGTATATCTCTGGTTATGATGAATAACTGACCTACCAAGAGGAAACCCAGACAAGCACAGGGAGACAAATTACAGGCAGTAAAGTCCCATGTTCAATTCCAGGGTGTGTAAAGTGATACCACAATGTCAACCAGATAGGTGGAGATATTTTTTTCAGCTACACCACCAACTCAGTCTTCCACATACTTACGTTTGTCTGCTCTCTGGATGCAATTAGCATTGCTATCTAATTTTCTGCAAGTACCAACTGCCACAAGTTGAGGCGGTGCAATGAAAAATCCTGACTAGGAAGAGTTTTGTGTCATACTCACTTCATGATGCATGTGGGTAAGTCGTATCTCTGCTTCAAGGGGTGCTGCTTCATCATTGACTACTTTAAAAAAAGGCTCTGAGAGTTCTTAAACTCAAGAGTGCCTGAGGGAGCAAAGATGATGGAGGGAGGAAAGGAGAAGGAGGCTGTGAGAGTAAGTTAAGTGTAGAAGAAGAAGAGGAAACCCATAGCTCAGATAATGTAAAACAAAACAACATAAAACTGGGCAAGTAATACAATTTATTTTCTCCCTAAGTATACCTAAAAAAATGTGATATGTTCTCATCTGTATACTATTGTCTACTTAACTTAGGATGACAGTTTGTGATACGTGTTATTCATGAAACTACATAAATAAATCTTAACTGATATTAAATGAGAATACATTACCTAGATAAACTCACTCATTCTACCGTACTACAACTTACAACAATATCTCTTGAACTGCATAATAGTGTTAGAATCCACCTGTAGGGGCTTATTTTTGCATTCAATTTGGTTAAATTAGCATACTTGTACCAGGAATGCAAGCAGAAATAACAACAAACTGTAATTTACAGTAAGTAAGAAGTTGCTGTTTCACTTTTGCTTAAACCTGGGTTAAAGCTTGAAATTGTTGAATGACAGAGCCTCTTTTACTTTTTATTTTGGGATTATTCTATGCATTTTAACTCTTGAGGACAATCACAGCAATAAAGTTGCACTTTTGACAATATATCTGATGTCTGTCATTTTAAAGTGCATTGAAAAAAAAAAAAAATTGAAAATCAAATCGAATTTTTCTTTAAAAAATCTGAGATTTTTATTTAGGCAAAATCAACCAGCCCTAAGAGGGTTTATAGCAGTTTTGACGAGGCTTAATTTTTTTTTAATCAGGCTAAAGTCTTTAGGTTTTATTTTATTTTTTGCTGTACTTTTGTGTCACACAAAAAGTCCAGTAAATTGTTAATATACTCAAATATATTTAAAGTGCTTTGTCAAAAGAGTTGAATCTGCTCTATAACTAATGAAGATGTGTTATAGCATTGTGCTAAAAGTGAGCTTTAAGTTTGCATCCTTTGGGACATTTAAGATTGAATGCAATTTTGCAAAACCAAACACTATCTTGGGAGTGTTTATTTGTAGAAACAGTGACATTTAATGCTCTTGCCTGTTTCTTTGGTTTCTCCACTGAGGGCCAAATAAGCCGCTTACCGGTTATTGGTCATCAGCGGCCCTGAAAGGACTACCAGTTGCAAGACTTATGGGTTTACATAAGCAGTTCTGTAGAAAGTTCTCAGTTTCAAGGGAGAGTGTGGTCATTCGGTAAATACCTATAGAGAAAACAATAATGACTTCCTGGCCTTATTTTGTGTGCAGGCTGCTGATACAGACAAGTGTGTTTAGCAATTGTGGATTCAAAAGTAGGATCCCATATAAAGCATAAAGGTATAGACACGTACATGTGTATTTGAGTAGAGCACAACCAACGAGGCAAGGAAATGAGATGAGGCGGCAAAACAGGGAGACAATTATGTGCTCTGAGCAGTGATATTGAAAGGTGGGATGAGGAAACTGGGGAGAGGAGGAATGGTAAACAAGCTTACGGGAAAGTGGAGAATGAGTACTGGGGATGGAAAGAGGAACAAAGCCATTCTCGTATGAATTACACCTAATGCTTCCATGTGCACATTCATATTTAACTGCACCACATTATCCACATCATGCTCACTCTGCACCTTTTTATCCATTCATTACCAAACTGCAAGCTTCATATTTGCATTGATACAAGCAGCTATCTCCTAGTTTCCAGCGCTCTATCAATGAGCATCTCTTCAATGTGTACTTCTTTAGTGGTAATAATAAGAATGTTTTCTGCTTACATCAGCATCGACTTCATGTTGTGCATTGTCCTTTGTAATATAATCCTTATTAAATGTTAATAGACTATCAGAAGTACAAGATGCTTTATCCACAGGTTTTTCAGCATTGTTGGGGCTTTGGGGGAAAATACTAGCCCACAATTTGGGATCAAAACTAAAAGCCATGCAAATGTACTAAACAATTATGATGCTCATAGTACGTGCATTACCAAGTTCGGCTTACGAAGTACGTGTATTACCAAACGTTGAAGCTAGTTATGACAAATGTGGTCAGATTCTAGATGTCTCTTAATGGTTTTGGCAGGGTGAGTAGACAGACTAAGGATTACTACTTGGCCTGTGTCACTCAACTGGTGGTATAGTTCACTGCAGAGTTGGCGCCAGGCGGTATTACGGGGGGGGCATTAAAAAAACTGCGGGGGGAACAAAAACCCTGCGTATACTAGTAATAATAGTAAATGAGCATTTAACGACAACTTAATGCTATATAAACACAGCCACAAAAACAAAGTTAGCTCGCTAACATACATCTGACCAAGTGAATAGCAGACTCTGCTCCTCCCGACCGCATATGCAGGTTTAAAATCCACTTTTTACATTTCTCACCTTTGTGAACAACAATCTTCGGTACACTATACAAGTTTTTTTTCCTTTTCTCTGTTGGAACGATTGAAGCAGTCGTAAACTCCACAAAACATGTTCATTATGATTATTTCAGACGGCAGATTCTCACGCTTCACTTCCTGCCCTCCATCTGAATTTAGCGCTCTCTCTTTGTCGCCATGCAGCAATGTGAGTGACATCACGTGAATCAACAGTGCAGGCCATAGACATATACACATTCTATTGGCTGATCCTAACGACAGCTCTAGGGTACTTTCAATAGTACAAATGTAAAACAATTTCACCACAGTATATTATATCTATGGAGTAGACTCCCGTCCGCTGTCAGTGAATGGACACAGTCAGTTGCGATAGCCAATCAAAGATACCTTTGATTAATAAAAAAGCTCCCCCTGCCCGCAAATTCCCCCCATGACGCCTACACTGGTTCACTGACTTCAATTCACTATGTACATCCTATTACAACAACAAGTAATTCAGAATAATCTGAAGTAGTCCAACTACCATTGGCCACACTATGTGGCATTAACTTGTACACAATGTTAATTTGGAAAAGATACACCTGAGGATTGTGACATGCTTCACTTCACAAAATACAAAATACAGAGTTTACAGACCTAATTCAATCTCACTGTTGGTGCCTGATGGGGTTGGACAAAGGGCAGAAGTGTCATTCCAGTCATTTGTGGTCCTAATTTGTACATTAGTGTTAATGTGGTACCGACTCCTTGTCATCTTTGCTATGATCTAATTTATTACAGTGATTATATTAAGGCATCCCAGGTAATTGGACAATGATATATAATGATAGGTCAACATTAAATACTCATTAGCTTTTCGAGCACTCGTAAAACCACGCACAGTAAAAGAATAGAAAGCAGCATTTGATCTGGGTTGTCTAAATAGTAATAAAGGTGCACAAGGCAAACAGATCAACTTAAACAGCCACAATCAACACTGTACAACCCAGAAGCAATGTGGATAATTATTGTCAAAGATGAAGTAGAGGGAAAGTTCTCCGCATTTATTCAGGCAGAAACTCTAAAAGCTTTATTCCAACTGCAAGAAACCATGTGCTAGATTTAAACTTGGGCTTGTGTCATTTGCAGTCATTATGTAATGAGAGAGCTCCAGGGGCACAGCTGATCAACTACATGGTTAATGTGTACATCTATGTATTTAGTTTGACTATTAATTATGTTCTCTATTGCCTATACTAAGTGTACAGCATCCCAACAGACCATTAATACACAGATAAAGAGGTTTTGTTCCTAACTGGTTTAGTCTATTGTATTATCTATTGTGTGTAAACTTAACTTATAACTTCCTATTTCATCAGATGAAATAGATCAGACCTCACAAAACTGAGAGCAATTAAGCACGTGTGCTTTTACAAAGAATATCTTTGAGTGATATATTTCAGTTGCATAGTAATTCAAGTGTGACTTTGTTAATGAGGTTGTGTTGAGTGGCTGGTAATTGCACAATTTTAGTGAGAGTATATTTTATTTTTCTCCTCCAACACGTTTTTATATTTAAAGATTTTTGTGTCAGCCCAAACAGGGACATTGCACAATCTATCAGATACATTTTGCATTTCTTTTTAGTTGTTTTGAATTGACTTTGTGACTGTTTTTGGTGTTCTGTTGAGACATATTTATTTTGGCTGGATAAATTCATCTTTTCATGGTTTTTTGTTTTCCTTTTCAACAGTGGCCAGCCCCCACAACTCCTGTTAATGAGCCACTGCGTATTAGCACTAATTGCCTAATTTAATTTCATGTGTTGGGTTATTTTGGCTCATTAGTGAATTCTGCTCAGAGCACGAATGCTATGCATGGAAACTAAGATATGGGAGCTCCCTGCACATAAATGAGTGTATAAAAAAAGAGGACAACAGTAAAAGTTAACCTCTCCTACAAAATACTAGACTTTAACTTGGGCAACTACTGTAATTAGACAGCCTACAGACAATGATTCATTTTTTAGACCAAATAAGGGCTCAACAAGCTCTTTATTGCCTTGGCTTTGATTTTAAATCTGACCTCTCCGCCTTGATAGGAAACATCAGGAACACAGAGAAGCTGAACTACGACCGTCAACAGCAGTACGAGATCCTGGTAACAGCCTGGGACTGTGGCCAAAAGCGAGCCCTGCACAACGTCCCTGTTCGCATTGATGTCAAGCCTGTCTGCAAACCTGGCTGGCAAGGTCAGACTTTATGCAATATGTGAGCGTGTGTGCATGTGTGTTTACATCTGAAAAAGTTAGTTTGGTGTTTGCAGTTTAATTCCTCCTTTATTTTCCCTCAATTTCACGTCATCATGGTGGTAATTGTTTATTTGTTTCGCTCTTCTCTGTGTTCTTCCCCCATATCAAGGCCTCAGCATAGCATATGAGCTTTCATTTTAGCAGAGTTTATCAGCAACAACTAACACCACAGCTGCGTCCGAATAGTCCCTCCAATCTCCTTTCCTACCCACTGTTCCCTAACCCCCAGTGTTTAAGTGGCGGCCATGATAAGGAGCGTTCAAAGTCTCATAAAGTTAAGTAAAGAAGGTTAAATGATTCTTCTATAACCTCCTTTAGCCTAGGAAACACTGATGCATCCTTTACCACAGGAGTCCAGATAATGCTGACCCACAATTCCTTGCGGCTACAACATTTAAAGGGACTCGCACACCCAAGCACTTACCGAAACTTAAGAAGACCGACAAGGGACAGAGATCATGTAAGATACCAAAGCAATAATATGCCTTGAACAACTTTAAAAATTCTATAACCCATATCGTATTATATGTAAGCCATATTATCAGATTATAACTGACATAAAACAGACACTGTGTTGTTCAAGAAAAAGGGATCAGAGACATTTTTAGCCACATTATGTTTTATTCAACATATTTCATTCACCTAGGAATGCTTTGTGCAGTTTTATATTTGTACGCCTACAACGTTATGTAGGCCTATATCTTGCATAAATGTAACAAGTTAATAAAAGCATACTTATTTTGGATTAATGTTGATTTCTGAGTGGAAACTGTGTGAGCAACCATTCTCAATGTGATGTTTTTTCAGTTTTACTTTTGTTTCTTGTAGCCTGGTAGCCTCTTTTCCTTTGATTTACATTCAAGCCTTGTGATATTTGAGTTTATATCAGCGTTTAGAGGCAAAGGGGAAAGTGTTATAAATGCACTTTTTGTAGTGTATTTTCAGAAATGTAGTTTTTTCACCACGGCAGACATCACTAACCTTGACCGCCGTCGGATTTATTACGTCACAGAGTGGAAGTGAGTTTGATTGTCAAAAACAGCATGATCGCCTTTCTCTAACTCCTTTAGGAAGTCTACTAACATCTTTCCTTAACCCCATGGGTTTAGGAAAAGGAGATTGGAAAGGAGATAGGAGGTACTATTTGGATGCAGCCTACGACTATCATTCTGCTTCCTTTCATCAGAAAAATTGTCAACAGCTTTAACAAGACCTGAAGTAATGCAGACAAGAAAGCTATAACAGCACTACAAATGATAGCTGCAATTTACCCTCGTCACGATAAATGCTGCGCGTGTGATTAATGACGACCACAAGCACCTTCACATGTAACTACGCACATTCTGTGTCATTTTGTCTTTTGCAAGGTGATTCATGTGCTTGGCACCCAGCCAGTCGCTGTCCCACAGGACACAGTGTTAGCTGACTGGTGATAAACAGCGGTATAAAGGATCCTGGCAGCAGCTCAGTGGCTGCTTCTGAACCCTGGGAAAAATAGTGAAGTTGTTTGGATCCTGTTCGATTTGTGTTTTCTCAGAAGAGGTGTTAGATTATCTCAGTGGACCTCCATCAAGTAACCCAATTACCTGATAAAATGCCTTTACAGATACTACCAATGCTTTGCTATTATTTTATGCACAATATTTTTGGGAAAAATTCTGTTTTATTAAATCAGTTTTAACATTTTGAGACTCATGCATAATATTGTTCTGCAGAAGAACAATAAAAAACAACACCATTTTCTTATCTTTAATATATAAAAAATAAATGCAGCAAATAAAGGTTATCTGTGTGTTTATTTTACAAGAGTATTGAACCAGATAACAGCATTTGAAGATTGCACTCTACACAATGCATTTTGTTCACACACCATTTAGAAAGCACACTAAGACAAATATTGCAATTGAGTATAACATTTTAAAGAACAAAGAAGGTAAAAACACTTATTTCAACTGATACAAAGTGATAAAACAAACCAAATAAAGTGTGAATTTGTTCTGTGTTTGCCTGAAGTTCTTAGTTATCTCTATGACTGGTGTTTGAAGTGTCTTTTCTGTATGAAGCTCTAAATTATACGCATGAGGATGTGTGCACTTTTGCATCATTTGTCCCCTCAATAAAAAGACAGCTGTCACTGTGGGCGTTGTCTAGCTGTTGGAGTTAGAGAAAAGATGATAAAAATGAGGAAATGCGACAACAAAATGTCACGGCCACAGATCAGCAGATAACTAATATGTCTAATGGTTGATGTCTTAAAAGCTGAATTCTGGGGAAATGTCAGGAACATACACACGCCTACTCAGCCCCTCGCAGAAAAGTGCTTTTTTGATTTTTTTAAAAACTGTAATCTTTCTGTTCATATCAACCCTGACAAGGGCCAGCATTGCTCTACTGTTTACCTGCCAAATAATGGCTCCTTTCTTTTTTATAAGCTTTCCACTGCTTTCAGACGTACACACCCTCAGAGAGAGGTGTGTGTGTGTGTGTGTGTGTGTGTGTGTGTGTGTGTGTGTGTGTGTGTGTGTGTGTGTGTGTGTGTGTGTGTGTGTGTGTGTGTGTGTGTGTGTGTGTGCGCGCGCGCACAGCTTTTTTCCAGTCACTCAATGATCTGGAAAAGCAGTTCAAAAGGAAGAGGAAACCTAAGAGCAGGGGCAGGTCTAGAAAAAATTCAATGGGGTGGCAAGAGGGGAGCAGAAATTTTTTAGAGGTGGCACTATATAGCAGACTTAGATAAAACATACTAAATTATAGGGCTGGGTATCGCCAGGTACCTCGTCATGTGATATACCGCGATAACGATATTATGCTATTCTGATCTCCTGCAGTGCTGCAGTAATCCTTTAGTGGTCTTTTTGCACGCCTGCAGTTCTCTCCTATGCGTATCAGCACACAGAGGACACACCCACGTCAGTGCACATTGCCTCACACACACTCAAACCTACACAATCCTGAACTCAACTAACTCACAAAGAAGTCCCACAAGTGAACACACAAGCTGCAGCGCACAAAACACTCAAACGAGCAAAACCTGTGCACAAACACTCACCGATGTCTGAAGGCAGTGGAACTTCAGCCCCGGAGGGAGGGAGGGAGGGGAGAGAGAGTCCGGGGCCATTACTCCGTTTTGGAATGACTTTTTTTTCTTTTTGGAGTGATACAAATGTGTTCTCACAGCAAATGCGTAAGGGTTGGCAGCTATGCTTTTACTTCTTTCCTTTCGCGTGTCAATGTAAACAACGCACTTCCATGCCGCTCTCGCGATACTTCCGCGTCGTCTTTGTTGGTGTTTTAGATTGTTGGCTCCGCAGTCAAAAAGTGGCAGCGGCGCCATAGTTCTGTGCCCGTGTGTACAAATTAGGGTGGCAGCAGGGGTGGCAAGGGTTTGTCGGGGGGCATTTACCACCCTATGCCACCCCGCTAGATCTGCCCCTGCTTAAGAGAAAGGTTTAAGTGGAATGTTTTCTTAAAGAGTTAGAAATGAAAGAAGGTTATTAGTCTTGCATTAATCTGGTAATTGGAGCATGTGTCAGTGTTAGTCGTATTGGTCCTATAGACCCCTTAATGGCCCATGTCACAAGTGAGGTGGCTCGATGCAAACAGGAAACGCCGCTGGCTAAAGAGGAATAACGTTAGTGAACGTAAATTAAAGTTTCATAATATTCCAGCGGACACTCTTATTCAGAAAAAACTAAGACAATTGCCTCCAGGCTAAGCCCCGCCCACAAAATACATCACAATGTTTACAAACAATCCAAGGGTCTATAGGTCCCAGGTTTTACAGCAGCAGCACTGCTTACTGTCCCTGCTGTCTATCAAGCACATGTTATTAGCAGGTTGCCCATCTTGCTCTTTGCCCTTTTCTGCGTACAACTCTTTTGATTTCTCTAATAGTAGGTCTTCATAGAGTCTTCTTAGCCTGAAGGTCCTGCATTAGAATCGGCCAGCAGCAGAATTTAATAAACACAAAATGTACTTGCAGTGCACATGTTGCTTTCATCATGAATTCAGAGGTTTCATCTGTCTGGTTGTTTCTCTTTGGTTTGACCTTGACCAGGTTCGATTAATTCATGGAGGGGATCTTTGATGCTCGAGTTATGCTTTGATATTGCTGAATCCAAAATACTAGAAATCTATGTAATGTTTTAAAGTGTCAGAATGGGGGTGGAGGAGGTTGTATCTCACTCATCACATGTGGTACAACCTTACGCACCAGGAATGTAAACGCGGGTCAATCTCTTTAATAGCGATTTTAGAGGTAGGCATATGTACAGTATTTATTTAGTTTTTCATACATCAAACAGAAAACATGTAAAGAAGACCAAAGTTTTGTGGCCAATTTTGCACAACTTGTAGAGGAAGTACCATTGCTCAACACATTAACCAACCAAAAAACATAGACACATGAACAGCTTGTGTTAACACCTCCAGGTATATACAGTAAACAGTATATGTAGCTCTGAGAAATGATAAGAACAGAAACTTCTGCTTCAGCTACTTGCATTCAATCCTGAGCCAATTAGGCAATCTCAAAGGTTTAAAAAAAAAAAAAAAAACTTAAATAAAAGACAATTGCTGGGTGACACCATTAACTGCAAGATCAGGGCAGTACAAATATATATATATATATATATATATATATATATATATATATATATATATATATATATACTGTATATAGCACAAATAGAAAAAAATAATAATAATACTTTTTTGATAAACTGATAATACTCTGTACCGATATTACATTTTTGTGCTAATATTGTCTGGTAATATCAGGGGGCACCATTATTGGAGAGTCCTAATCTTTCTGAATTTACAAAGGGATCCATGCCAAGAGACACTGTGGACACTAGAAATGAAACGTACCGTACTTTAACATTTTGAACAACCAATTCAAATTCTTCTTGAGTGTTTCTGATATGTAGCCCTTCCTTTTGTTACATGAATAATAGAAAATAGCTTTTAGTTTCTTTCTTGCTACGAAATGTGAAGCTGATGCTCCTAATCAGCCCAATGGCAGTGTTTACTCCCCAAACCAACCAATGAACCACTTTCATTTCATTTTATCTCTGAATCATTCACCCCCTTCCCCACATTGTCTCAAAATTGGTGTCTGGCAGTTCAATGCAATCTAAAACTTTTTTTCCATTCTAGACTATTGTGGTCCAGACATCTCTTGTCTCATTTTCTCATCTCTCCTCTCGCAGTCTATATAGAAATACTCTGACGAGAAACACAAGGGGAAATAATAATGGAACAAGTATTGTGGAGCCTGTTCTATCTAATTCAAAGAGATTAGTATCAGTCTTTCACTAAAATCCCAATAGAAAGTTGGGTAAGCTTCATACAGCTAAGCCAAATAGCTATAGGCTTAGATAAAGTTTGCTATTTTAATGTTCGATACAGAAAAATTCATCACTGTCACTCAAAGAAAATAAGTTTTACGCATGTTCATATACTTGTTTAACTGTTTTAATATGTTTGCTTTGCTGTCAGTGGGAGGATGCAGGCTGATGGAGTGGCTTGTGTTTTTTATTAAGAATAAATTACCTTTAATTGAAAAATAAATAAGTAAAAATCTGTTTGATTAATGTAATGCATGTAAATAAGTAAAGGGATTGTCTCTAAAGTTGAGGGTTCTGCAACATCATGGAATGATTAAAGGTGTTGATTGTTACAAATGTATTTTTATTGGAATGATTAGCATTTTCCTTATCTAAACAAAACACTCTACCCAATATTCATTTTGTTTTGTAATGGCAGATGAGTAAAAAGCACTTCATAGTGTAGGAGTAATAAGCCATTTGAAATGCATCCATTTGATGTCAACGTTGATGTCAACAAAGAGCTTTTCATAACAAGGCTTTCTGCTTTCTTACCATGTGAGTTCTTGAAAACTCATATAAACTCAATAAAACCCTGCAAATGTAAAAAAAAAAAAAAAAAAAAAAAAAAAAAAGAAAGACCTCCAGGGACACAGCAGCAGTTAGGATGATGATGTTTTTTAAGGATATTGTTGTACTGTATGTCTGGGACATTTCTCTCTAAGATTAAAGGCGTGTTGTACTTGACAATGCTGAATGTAGAGAAGTAAGTCCACCTCAAGGATCATATCGTAGCAATCTTGAAGTGAGTGAAGATGAGGAGATGAAAGATGATTTGTATTTACATGCATAGCCAATAAATATAGTATATTATTTGTAACAAGCATATTGTGATTGTCAAATGACTGAATCTTTTTATTTTGTTTTGTGTATATATATATATATATATATATATATATATATATATATATATATATATATATAAATTGTCATTCCTAAGTAATGAAATCTCAAGGCAGTTTAATTTGTAATTGCTAATAATAATAATATACTTCATCCCACTCCCTTTTGAGCAGTGTATTTATGTTTATCTACAATATTTATGTTAATACATATCATATAAATTAGCTTTTCTGTTTCTATTAAATTGCTCAAAATAAATAGATACATAAATTGTTTTCTTGTTTTATCTGTACAGGGTGATTTCTAATGTATTATTATAGAGATATATTGTCAATATTCAGTGTTTTGGTTTTTTTGTGTTTAATTTTGATCTGCATTTATCAAGTGTTAGCAGATAGCATGTGTGTCATTAGTATGAATGAAAGTACGCTAGAATTACATGACTTTGCTAATGTCTCTCTAATTTCCCATGCTTCTCTTCCTTTCTATTTTCAGTATCTGCTGATTTGACTCTTTTCTTTCTCTCCTGGTGTTTGCTTGTTTCCCTTTATTACATTTATTAGTTTCTTTCTTCTCTGTCTTAACGTTTTCTTATGTCTTATGATGAAATTGATTTCCCAATCGCCGTTCTTCTCTTTTTCTCCCATCATGCAGTTACTGTTGCTTTACACCATCATAGTCATCATCATTATGATCACCATATCTATATCTCTGCTGCTCTCTTTTCTTCTCTGATCCACTGTTGGCTGTAGGTAATAATTAACTCTTTATTTTCACACCCTGTGTTGTCCTTTCCTTTGTTTGAGGGATTATGGATGAACAGTGACACACAAGGGTCACAATGGCAGAAAGGAAATCTGCAGGTTTAGGAAAGAGAATGGGAGGATGTGGTAAAACCTCAAATAACTCTACAACACAGCATCTGATTCTGTTTTAATCTGCATGACACACCAATTCCATTCTGTCTTGTAACAGTCCTGAATGTGTTGTGTTTTTCTTCACTTTCCATTTTAATTGACACCATATTGATTGAAGTCTTTACAAAAACAACTTCAGAATGGGCAGACAAGTTAATTCTCTCCTTCAAACAAACTGTTTGTGCTTGGGGGTTGATCTTAAGCCAAAGACTAGCATCACTGCCTTTAGCATTCGTTGGTGTCAAAGAAAAAAAAAAAGAAAACAAATGTGTATAATTTTGTTTTCCTGGGAATCAAATCTATTCACACTGTCCAAAATTAACCAAATGCAAACTTAAAGTCTTTCTATTATCTATGTTTGTAGACTGGCAACTGCGTCAACATCTGATGAGGATAAAAAGGAAAGGCAGGTCAATAGATTTAAAGGAGCATAGGGCAGGATTTTAATGCTAATGGGTGATGAAGCACTCACAACCAAAGATGTGAATAAGACCACACACTTATCCCTATTGCCTTGAATAGATTGTGTGATACATTTTGTACAGCTGTTTTGGGTACAAATTTCCCACGTAGTTCTGCAGGCGTGATGTCAAATGACGCTGATGGTGACGTCAAATGATGCTAATGCGCATTTTCGACGGCTTAGAGAGGAGCCCCACTGCCGGAAATAAAAAAGAATGAGAAGAAGACTTGGAGACTGAAAGAAGACAAGCACGGTGGACTAAACAACTGTTTGGTTCCACAGATGCATGCAGAGGCATGTGCACAGGTCTTGTAGTAAACAGTCACATGAACGACGAGTAAATAAATAACCGTGTGGCAGTTAGAGTGGAGATCGGGCTGCATTTTCTCATCTGGCCCAACAAATTACAATTAAAGAAATTACATATTTATGTTTGTTTTTGTGGTAAGCACCTATTTTATTAACAAACAACTGATAATGTCAACATCAGATCAGTGCACGGGTAACAAGCGAAAGTGACATACAAACGGGCACAGTGCACGCAAGAGACCCATTGGATCTGTACATAATCCATGAATCAAAGAAAAGGATAATCCATGTTATTGTGCAGAAAAAGTGTATTCCTTTATAATTCTCCTCCTCTGTTCCATGCCGCCAGGGGGTTGTAGCTGTGTGTTGTTCCAAATGAGCATCAAAGAGCCTTGTTTATTTTCCGGTGTTTTGTTGAATGATTATTACTTACCTACTGTAGCTAACCATGTGTTTTGTTAGACACAAACATTAAAGCAACTGTTATAAAACTTGCACCTGACCCCACCATAGAGCGGAGAGGGAGCAGCGAGGCTACCTGGTCCATGAAGCAGCGAGTTGGGAGCGGAAACAACTTTCATATCGCTCCACTAAAAGTTGAAACATGGCGATGTTTACTGGAAAAGGCAGTGACTGGGGCTGAGGTTTGGAGCGGACCAATCACAGCCCTTATGTGCCTCGTCGCCTCTACGAGTAGCAGGATTGTTGGGAGGAGCACATCAGGTTTACAGAGAGGTGGTCTACACCTACAGTATGTAGAGCGTTAGTGCATCTATGATGTCAATTTTACGCAGAACCATATATCAGGCTTTATCGCTATGTGCGTGAGGTGGTGGGAGAGCAGGGCTGTGTGCCCCTGAATGGTGTCTGTGAGGCTGTGTGTGAGCTTCACGACATGATTGTGTGTGTCTGTGGTTGTATTGACACATCTTAGCTTATGAACTTGCTATGTTTGTGCGTGTACAGACACACCATTGTGTGTGTTACCTACTGTCTCTGCACACAGCGCTTCCTGAGTGGGCGTGTCTTCCTGCTACAGCAGTAACACTCATAATCAAGGCATTTTTTGAATTTTCCTCCTAGTGGCAGGTCAGCAGGAAGCAGGTATTTATATTTTCTGGTCACTTTTCTTCTTGTGACGATTAAGAAACTCTTCTGTTACTTTTATTGTACTTATTAATTTCTGTTACATTGTTTGTTGTATTTTCTGTATTTCTGTCATCTGCCTAGGGACTACGGGTGTAAATTAGCCCTGTGGCTATAATCCGGCATGTTTATG
Organism: Gouania willdenowi; assembly: GCF_900634775.1. Classification (NCBI taxonomy): domain Eukaryota; kingdom Metazoa; phylum Chordata; class Actinopteri; order Blenniiformes; family Gobiesocidae; genus Gouania; species Gouania willdenowi. The sequence goes on from NC_041056.1 coordinate 31,488,926, forward strand.
TCTGTTTTTGTTGTTTCAATGCAGGTGTTCATTAATGTGCATTGTCCCTATCAAATTAGAAAATAAATAAATAAAATAAATACTTAATTAAGTGAGACGCCACCTTTTTCCTTCCCTCTGTTTTTGTGTTGCATGTGTTGCGTTTCACCAAAGTGAATAAGAACCAACTATGCACAGTAGAAAAACGTTTCTTGTATGAAACAGTAGTGTTGTGTTCAAGACCACACTATCCGAGACCAAGACTTGCCCGAGACCAAGACAAGACCCAGACTTCGGGGAGCCGAAACCGAGTCAAGACCAAGACCATAAACATTTTTTTTTAATTTAAAAAAATATATAAATAAATACAATTATGACAAGGTTTGATAAATAACATTCTCTCTTTAGTTTTAGTTTCTTTTAAATACATTTGAAGGACAAAAAAGGTGCCTGCACAATATTAACTAAAATATTAAAACTACTACTGCTACTGATAAATTCACAATTATTCTACATATTTGAAAACAAGATTTTTATGTCAGCTGAATGTACAGCAAGTGTTTAAAAGTATTTCTGACAAGAAATAACATGGCTGGTCACCTACTCACCGCAGAGTGTTTCCTCTTTGCTAGGGTTGGGCATCGTTTGGATTTTAACGATTCTGATTCTGATTCCGATTGTCAATTTCGATTCCTGTTCTAAACAATTCTAGATTCTGATTCTTTGAGTTGTGCAGGTCAACAGGTCACAAGTTTCACAAGATAATTTTTTAGTTTGAAAGAGCCTTTACACAGGCCATTTTTATGAATTCACTTAGTTGATATAGTTTAATTTGGTTGCTGTAATATAACTAGGATATTCAATTACAAAGGTTCCCAACTGTAACTGTAAAAGTGAAACTGAAATAAAACTACAAACAAGTTGGCATCAGTCTAAAAAACATAGAGCTACAGGTAGATGTGAAACTAAATAAAACAAACTCAAACTCAGGAACAGTCATGTGACAAATCAATCAACAGTTCTTGTTGAGAAAGATTATTATTATTCTGGATACAGTGGAAACAGAAACTATAAAAAATTGTTATATTATGAACCTATTTATATTGTGGGGAACATATTATATACAAATATGCATTGGAGTCTAAAGCCAAAAAAAACCACCACTTTAAAATGAAAATAGACTAATATAAGACCTCTTTACAGTTATTTGAGTCATTGTGACTTGCGGCGATGACGCGCTGGTGACGACATAATCCAAGATGGCGGCGGCCCAGACGACAGCCAGCACTATTTAATGAAAGCCTTAAAAGACATGCATATAATGAAAAGAGTGGATGGACAAAGGCATAAACATGTGGACTTTCACACGGACAGACACAAACTTATTAAACACACACGGACCTCGGTAAACGTAACAGGTTTCACCGGGGGGCAAGCACTAGGACCCAGAGGTGGAGTAAATGCTTCCCCGTACTATCTTTACCAGGGAGCTAATATTTATTCATGGTGATTGTTTTCCAGAGTTTTACTGGGATTTTTACCGGTGATTAGTTTCTATCTCCCTTCCGCTCCGCGGTCTAAACTGACACCGTAGCCAGACACACACACACACACACACAACAAACAGAGCAAGTCGCGGAAACAAACTAGTGCGGGCATTTAGGAATCGAAAAAAAGAATCAAAATGCAAACATCTTTGTAACGGTTCTGGAACCGGACGTACGGAACTCTGTGCCCAAACCTACTCTTTGCTGTGCTTTTACAAATGTATTCTTTGTGATTCGTGAAACCAAATTTCACAACCAACAAGTTAGCGGACATGTTTCGCTCCCGCCTCTCTCTCCTGCTTGTGTGTGTGTCACACACGTCACTCAGTCACATTAAGGAAGGTTGCGGTCATTATAAGGGGTGGATTAAAGAATGAATAAAAGATTGTTTTATCCCGTTCTTCTCCTTGTTATTATCACATTATAAAAAAGTTTAAAAATATCAGGAATTAGTGCTGGTCTCGAATGGTCTTGAGGGAAAATCCTGAGTCCAGGAAGCCCGAGTCCGAGACAAGACCAAGTCAAAATGCTTCAGAGTCCGAGACGAGACCGAGACCTTTAAAATTTGGTCTCGAGACCAAGACCGGTCTCGAATACTACAACACTATGAAACAGTGTTAGAATAAAGGTTTTAGGTTAGAAGATGAGGAGAAATCAAAGAGATGGCACGCTTTGAGGTGAAAGGAAATGGAGGAGAACAGGATTGAAGGGGAAAAGGAAAGGGAAGCATGTAAGAGGAAATGGCTTCTGAGTGCTCTTTTAAATGGAAATTGGCTGGCTCACTGATGGCTGGGAAGAAAAATTACCCTCACCACCACCACCACCACCCTGTAGTCCACAATACTTAGATCAGCATTTCTGAAAGTGTGCACACACTTACACTATGCACGCTCATGTATATCTACACATCTAGACGCAAAGTTAAAACAGAGTACGGAACTTTACTCCTACTCTCTCTTTATCTTGCACACACACGCACGCGCACACACATTCACCCTACAGAGATTCGGAACAGCAAGGAAGTGTGATGATGCATCATTTACTGAAACACCTCGATCCATCTTCCCCTCTCTCATCACATCTCCGCTTTTCACATATTTTTATTTCTGCAAGGTGATGATTGCAACTTACCTGTCTTGTTTGATGTTTGCAGCTGTATGATGTCCGTGCGTGAGCTTACATTTGTGCATAAAGACAAGCAATGTCTCCTCGGTATTCAATCGGAAGTAAAAAATGGTCACTCTTTGTTGGAAGCATAATGCCAAACAAAGAGCTTTTATATTCATGTGGGGGGAAATGGATAATCTCACTGACCATAAACGAGGCTTGTTCTGGAGAAAAAAACAAAAGCAACAGAGAAATTGAAATAAAAAAAAGACTATTTTGGTTTGTTCCATTCATTGTCCCTTTTTGTGTCGTCTACATTGTACTGCTTGAAAATCATCTCAGTTCTGTTCTAATCTCAGTGAGCACCTGCACTCACCTCGTCCCCAAAGTCCTACTGCTTGTAAACGGCTAAAAGTGCAAATGTAAACATGATCAAACAATAATTATTATGGGTAGTTGACAGTGTAGTTTGGGAGGTGATAAATGATTAATCTGTGTAACATGGGCTTTTGAAGTGGATGTTTGTGAATTGCAGAAGCTTGAGGCATGTCGTGTGGTCTGTTTGGTTTTTAATCAACAACTTTTTACTTTTCTTCTCAAATCTACATTTTTGAATTATCCAGTTATTCTTTTTGATACCCTTTCACTCCGTTCAGAGTTAGAGTGGATGACTGCAGGGCAACCCCAGGGTAAAGGCAGAGTACACCATGTAAACTCTATCATTGTGTTCCTTTAAATAAATCATACAGTTAACCTTAGTTGATTTATTAGGATAGTTTTGTCTTTTTTTTATTCATGCAGTGCATTATTTATAAACTGGTCATTTAACAGCACAGTTTGATTTCTGCTCTGCATCCTCTGCTTCTTCCTTCTCCCACATTCAGCCGTCAGGCCATAGGGCTTCCATTCCAATAGCTGCAATCAAACCTACAAATATGTGCTATCGGGCTCTTGTCTCTGTATGGCATAACTAAAGTGATTTTTTTTAATGCCTGCACTGTTTTCCTGCTTCTGCTGTTTTTGATTTATTTTTATTTTTTTACTTAATTTTCTGCCCATGATGCATAACGTGGTAGCAGCAGAGGCAGCAGCAGTGTCCTGCATGCTCCCTTAAACAGGACACAATTATTTAGCAGGGCCACAAATACAGCTCAGCTGTAGCTGTGCCATTTAAAAGGCATCTGAAACGTTGTGAATGATAGTTAAACTAAAAATAGATACATTTTTTTGTCAGCTGGCAGGATTTCAGGGAGAAAACTCAAATGTCTAACTTCCACTTTCTGCAACAAAAACCTAACTCTAAAGCCCTATTCGCAAGGGATAAGTATTATCTGGGGACCCCATGTAATAAATAAATGACCACCCAACGTCTGCTTTTTATGTGGCACATCAGCACGGGGTAACCAAAGCCTGAGATTTTGCAGAAATTTACAGACATCTCCCGTATATGATGTCAACGCACTGCGCATTGCGTAACATTTTCTCACATTGTTTTCAACATGGTGGGCGCTAAGAAGAAAAGTAGGCAAGAGGCGAGAGGAAAACTTAAAATTAATAAATAAATAAATAAACATGTGTCCCGGAAACAAAACAATGCGTAATCGCGCATCAGATCCTGTCCATTTCTGTCCAAATCACAGAGATGCACATTGTATTATCACAGGACCTCTGAGTTCAGCAAAATATAGTAGGTCATTTGCAGGGTAATTTTTACTTTACAAATTACTGACATGGCCGATTCGCACAGGATTAACATCACAGACATTTTCTGCAATTATTACAAATCCCATGAGATCCCTAGGTAAAACTAATCCCGTGCGAATAGGGCTTAAGTAATAATGGGACAGTTAACTATCATCTTAGTCTCATAAATCCCTACAGGTCAGAAAGGTCAAGATGCAGGACCAGGCAGGTTCATAACTAATGTAAACATGGTGCTTGTTTTGAGGAGAATCAGCATCTTTATTTTGGGCTCCTCCCTGGTGGCCTTAACCCTTACTCTGCTACACAGGTTTACATCTTGTACATTGCTTATTTCTTTTCAACTATTTTTCTTTTTCCGTAAACCATATCTTTTCAGCAAAGTTCTTGCAGTCATTCTTTATGCAGTAAATAGTTTTTGTGCTTCACTCACACTCCCACCGTATTTAGTTTATCACCAGGAAACAATTTTCTCATTATATCCAATGGCAATGTACCCCACATGCTTTGTTTTCATTTTTCATTTGCTTTTGTGCATCATGGGGGACAGATTTAGTGAATAATGGAATTTTTCCAGTTCGATGCTGGGACAATATATAGAAAGACACATTTTTCATCAATGGCTAGGACTTCACACCGACAGAAAATGAGAGCAAAGGTTAAAAGAACCAAAGGCAAAGAAAATACACATGGGAGAGATTGGAAAAATGAATCCTGCATGCAGGACTTACAACCCAAAGCGTTCAAAGCAGTATAAGGTGCTTTTATCTCCCTTTTTCACCTCAAGAGATAAATGACTCGTGTGACTTCAAATGTTACGATCCAGGCTCGTGAGCCTGAGTAATTGCATTTGAGATAATACTGTCATGTGATTATTGGTATCAGCAGATGCAAGCAATAAACTCAACGCACTGCATTGGTCCTTAAAACTGTCCCAGACTAAATTCTGCACCCTGAAGAATCATAGCCATACAATAACATTTAAAGAGACCTTTTGGTTCCTCTAAGTGGTGATTTAGCATTTTATGTCTGCTATCAAGCTAATTTGATTCATCTGCATGTGAATATTTAACTTACTCAACAATACAACACTTGCTTTACTTTGCCTCCTGTTGCTTGGAAGTCTTGCTCAAAAATCACAGATAATAATGATGCTCAGCTTGAAGCATAGCTCTCATTAAACCATGTTGAAAACCTTATCCATGGTAACAAATCAGAGATCTACTAACATGAAGGATAATTTATATCCTTTAACGCAACCGCCCTCTGAGAAATGATCTATATATTTCAGCTCGTCAAGATGTTATCATTTTTCTCTTGCACTAAGCATTAAAGAGAGTGACATAATAAATCAGAAATATTGGTGCTAATATAAAGAGAGAGATTTTAGTTTTTGCAATGATAGTTTAGCCATAATCATGCAAGCTCATGTCATTTCTGGAAATTCCTCATTCAATTTGACTTCTCAATCCCACACGGTGCAGCAGAGTGACGTCAGTGGCCGCTCTTCTGTTAATGGCACAGCTACAGCTGAGCTGTATTTGTGGCCCTGCTGTTTCTGAGATTGAGAAGTCAAATTGAATTATGTTACACTTTTTGCAGAGGGTGAGGCATGAAAACGAAAATGCTATGACCTCTTTGCTTTCTTGAGCTGTGTCACAAAATGAGCAGTGTTGAAGAAGAAAATGAAAATGCAATTTTGATTATTTATTACCAATTTCATTTATGAGTCAAATAATGCAGCTACAACCGTCAATGCATTAGCCTTTCTGCTAATGCATTTTAATTTTCAATTTTTTCATTTCAAATTGAATTTTGGTACCTTTTTGCTCAGCCATCTTTTCAAAATTAAAACTTAAATGTAGATTCATTTATAATGTAAAATGAAGTTACAAAATGAGCAACCTTGAAGAAAAAAACTAAAAATGCAGTTTTAATTATTTATTATTCATTTTATTTATGAGTTAAAAAATGCAGATATATTCTGAAAATGAAAAAGCATTTCTGTTAATCCATTTCAAATTGAATTATGGTACAAATATGCTTCCATAAGACAGAAGCTGTACAACGAATCTTAATTACGACTCGCTAAGATAAGCGAGTTGATTTCAGCCTTGTTACGTGTGCGCTCTTGTGATGAGGAGGAGATTACAGCGTCAGACCAATCACAATCATGGATGAACTAGAGAGCAATATATGTTACAATTGAGAAATAATTCTTCAAAAGTGTTAGTGCTTAAATTAGTGAGATTATGAATGTTAAATAAACAGACACTCTGATCAGTTTCATTTTCACTTTTACCTCGTCTGTGGCTCTGATGCTGCGTTCATACAGCTCAGCCTACATCATAAGGTAGACAATATTTGTATTTTATATTACCTTACAGGACTGAGACTCTCTGTGTGAATGAATGAATTAATGAATGAATTTATTAAATTAATGTATTGGTCTGATAGTTCTCGGTGCACACAGGCTTTATCAGCTGACTAATGTAGGTCAGTCCATCAGATATAAATCTATATATTTCCCATAGGATGGGTGAATGAAAGGATTGCATCGATGCCTAAGTATTCTCTCTCCTGTCAGCATCACATCAGATCCACTCAGAGACATTTTGGGCAGGTCGTTTTCTAAGAGAAATGATTGGTCAGAAGGCGGGACTTAAGTACTCGCTCAGATCCTAGCCAGAACAAAACCTGGTCCTGATCAGGTTAGTCATTCAGCCTAAGTTACCATGGTGATTTAGCCCAGTAAGACTTTATCCAGCTTCATAGGACAGCACACACGGATTAAATCCCGGAAGTTAACGCGATAAGAGGAAATCTAGCTTTGTAGCATAGGCCCCTAAAGTGTGAGAGCCCTAAAAAAACACCAGCTAGTTGCTTCTAGTTTTTAGAATGGGCAATCTTATAGTCAATGAAAACATTATTTCAGATAACTGGACACACAAACACAAAGCGCCACCTAGCTATAGTGGCTCCATCAATAAACACAGTTTTACACAATCCTGTCTTTCTTCCAGGTTCGAACAAACAGGTGGACTATGAGCCAGGGACGGGTAGTAAGCAGCTGTTCCCAAAGATGCACCTGGAAACCTGCGGTGGCCCTCTTTCCTCAGTGAGGACCACAGTGGAGCTGCAGACCAGCCATATTGGGAAGGGGTGTGACCGGGAGACCTACTCTGAAAAATCCCTCCAGAAACTTTGCGGTGGGTTTTTATTTATTTATGTATTTATTTATTTGTAGACGCATGGGATTGACAGAAATCTTTATGGTCAACCTAGATGCTGCTGTGAGTAAAAAAAAGGCTGAATTTAAGGGTTTAATAAAGACCAACATCAGGTCAAAGGAGAAGTCTTTCTTCCTCCATTAACATCTCCTCTCTACTCACCTTGCCGGTGCCCACAGCACCAACTGAGCAGGTGACACCCAACCCACCCTTTCCCACCTACACTGCATCACCAGCAATGGGACTGGAGATCATCTCTGAGTAACGGCCTTTATATGCCATCTTCAGGCTCATTACAATGCAAAACACTGCCTCACTGACTGTGTTGGCTCCCAGTCCATGCATGGTTTACCACTAAAGAGTCCTTTCAGGCACCTCATAGTCGTTATCTGATAGCAAATAGAATAAATTGTAATTGCTTTTTTAAAGCACAATCAATTTGAGATAATATACAAGGACATGAAGGCAAGACGAAGGCTGCAGCTGGGTTCTGCAGAAGTCAATGTGGATTTATTAGACGAGGGAATCTAATTACTGGGGTTTGAATGATGACAATGCCAGAAGTGTGTAGTGGAAAAAACAGCTTTACTGACAGAAGAAAAACATCAATTAATGTGCTAATGTGTTATTAGCTGGAATGAACGGATGCATGTTGCAATTGTTTGCCTGTACAAGAGAAAAATAGATTCTGATACAATCTGTTATTTTTTGTGAGTACAGCATTGCCCCCTGTGACCCTCTGATTTGTTATTTTTGAGCTGCTACAAATGATTCATAAATGCAGCTGAACGACTAGGATGAATTTTTCACTGTCTTTCTGTCAAAAAGCTAAAAGAAGAGGCTCTGGGCATGCTCAACACGTAGAGGGGCTAAAGGAGGCAATGTGGCCAAGTGACAGCTTGAAAACAAATGTTTCTCTGGACTCAGGGTGCTGAACTTATCGTTCTATTGGAAAAACGAAGCTTCTTTCAAAGGGAGGAAAAGTCAAAAGAGACAGTGAAGACAGCTGCTGCTGATTATCAAACAAGAGTCATCTGTGCATAACTGATGGATCCAGTTTTGTGTTTCTCCTTCTTAACAGGACCATTCAGTATCCCTGCTAATTGTATTATTACAGTTCTCAGTCAATAGGTCCTATTGTTTTGATAAAATATATGTTTATAGCCACTTTATGTTCAAAATATATGAACAATGACTCACATACCTTTTCTTTTGAAAATGAGTCTCATTTACTATGAATCGATAGCCATATCCTTTGTCCATCTTAGCCCATTGATTACATATTAAGCCCTTCCATCTTTCGTACTCAAAACTAATCATAGCCAAGGTTAGACCAATACACCCTGCCTATCTGCTAAGATTGTTATTGACACATCTTCTGTCACATTACCTTTTTGTTCCCATGGCAATAACCCTCAGGCGCCTCATCAGGAAGCACTGACCTTCTTCCTGCTCCGAGCCCTGCCACCAACTGGACGGTAAACCTGGTGTCTGACAGCGGGAGGGACAGCGATTTGATCTTCAGGTTCGATGGTCATCAGGCTGCTAAAATTCCAGACAGGGTGGTGCTGCAGAATCTGACAGACCAGTTCACCATTGCAACATGGATGAAGCACGGGCCAAGCCCCGGGCTCAGAGCTGAGAAGGAGACACTTCTATGTAACTCTGACAAGACGGGTGAGTCACAAGGTTCAAAACAGAAACCAACAAGGGTTTTGTTCATCCTTTCAGCTCCTCAATGAATGACCTTCAACAGTCCAGTGGTTCATATGAGCCTTGTACTGTATGCCGGTGTCACAGACTGAGTTTACCTCCGTCCTGAGATTATTTTACAATCTCAGTATATGAGATTACTGATTTAAAAAAATGCTAATATAAAAAATATGATTGTCATGATCAGATTATATTTATATTTAATTTATATGAATACAACAGTTCATTAATGTAAAGTTACATAACAACTGTTATTTATTGCAACGTATAACAAATTATTTCTTTTTGTATTGAGTTTTATTATAATCACAGTTTTTTGGACAATAAACTGTTCCTATTTGTATTGACATTGCTGCATGAGACACTTTTACTTACTCACATTGTTGACTTAGATTGTCACTCACTCAGCATGGCAGAAGTAGCAAAAATTCATTTTCCAGTAGTGAGCATGCTCATAATTGATCTCAGTACGAGGTAAACTCAGTCCGTGACACCTGGTTTTTTTCTCCACTTTGAGGTAAAACTAAAGCTTTTAGCATCCTACCAATACATCACAGTGCTACATTTAAATAATGTAGGATTACATGTATACATTTTTAAGATGTAGGAATGTCACACAGGACAACCAGAGTAAAGATCACATACAAATCTACTTGTGCAATACTTAACAGACAAATTGTGATTTTTTTTTTCTATTCTTTGTACACTTCGCAATATATTCGGGCATAATTAGTTTCCGTAGTCCTAATAACTAGGGGTGGGATGATATGAACCTATTTTACGATGCAATGATAACAATGTTGGTTTTACAACATTCATACAATATGATCTCGTTTAAAAGAAGAAAAAATGTCAAAATTAACATTCAGTAAATAAGTGTAATTTAATTTGACTTTAAAGTCTGCATGACAGGTTGCCAACATGGTGCCACAGGCACCAGTTAGTCCTCATGTACCATGGGAGGAGCCCTGAGGCCTGTTCTAACAGCAGCACTAGTCACCAATGAGCTCCGTCAGGCTTCAAACTCTCAAAGATAAATACAGATGACAGATGTATCAGTGCCTTAGTGGAGTTAAATATTATCACACTTAATCATTTTTTTAATCAAATAACCATCTTTAAATGATTAATTTCACTGAAACATTGTGAAAAATGTGTGTCAGTGTTGCAGAGGGATAGATTGTAACAAGATAAGTCGATTTTTGTAAAACATTATATAATTGTTAAACTGTTCAAACATGTTTTAGTTTAAATGTGTTAGACATTGTTAACTAGTGGTTAGTAACATAGGAACATGATTTCCTATGAAATGTAATGAAAATGAAACAATTGCCTAACATTTTTGCATGTTGAAACATTTCTTAACTTTTTAAGTTATAGCTTGTCTTATTTCATTATCTTACCGTTTAATTCATGTGAAACCATGAAAATGTAGTATTTAAGGAGTGTATATCAAACTGGTTGCCCTCCATAATATTCAGTACGTTTAAAGTAGCTCACAGTTTCAGCAAGGTGGGTGCTCCCTACTGTCACTGTGTGGACCCAAATGCAGAGAGAGAAGGCAGGAGGCAGGTGTAATGTTGAAAATGATTGTCCAAGTTTAATCCAAAAAAACAAAAGAGCACAAGGAGGAACAAGGACAACAGGGAGCAGTGTATAAAAAAGCAGCAGCACACGAGGAGGATGACAATACACAATGATCCAGCAATCACACTGTGTCCGAGCACGCAGCTACAGAGTGACAGAGGCCCGTTTGCAAACGGGCCACACCTGGGTGGAAACATGAGGGAGCTAATCAGTCACAACCCAAACACACTGACATCACAGGGAGGTGGAGACATGAGCAGGAATCCCTGAAAACACAAAGCCAAGAGTTAACACAAGAGAACATACGCGAAAATAGAACAACGACTCTCAGACTCAAGGGCTAAACATCAACAAAACTAAACAGAACCTGACACCTACTGTATGAGTTTTTCAAGTTTCAAACTGAATATAGAAAAAAATAAATAACTAAGACTTCTTCTTTTTAAACTGCAAAAACTTTAAGTGCCACTGCTGCCAGTCTGAAAGTAGAACCATACTTTCATCACGACACTCTTAAAAAAAATGCATGTCAGTTGGTGCTTCATGCAGAACGAGAAGGGAGAGCTCCATAACGTGACAGGTTTTACTTTCTCTGTCTCTCTCTTTAAAAACGAAGAACAGGCCGATAGATGCAAACCACTGATGGCTGTGCGTGAGATTCTGCTTTAATGTGCGTCCTGCTGCACAAATGATGGCAGAGCATGTCTGTTAACACTGTGGGCATGTATTACTATTTAAAGTAATAATATTGTCTGATTACATTTCCTATTGGACAAGTGTAAAATAACCAGCTGTGTGTGATGGAATGGAACACTTTCACTTTCATTCCATCTGCTCATTTCTTTGCTGCTCAGCCTTCCCTCTCCCTCCCAATGCAGCATGGAGCGTAGGTTGGTCAGGTGAATTGGAAGTTGAGCATTTTCCAGTGCATTCATGTAGTGATGTTTGCATCATGCGTACACTTTACCTATAAAGTATTTCCACACCGCAGACTTCTATATCTGTGTATTGCTGCTGAACTCTGTTTTCACTTTGAGTTTATTCAACATTTTATAATATATTAAATTAAAAAAAGATGTGATCTGAATCGGTGCAATTTTCCCAATATGACCCAATCAGGGCATCATTGGCCTTGAGGTAATGGTATTTGGCTTTGGTTTTCCTAACAGTTATAGCTGCTGACAGGAAGTCGAGATAGGCAGTGTAAATCATCAGGGTGTTGTTCCGGCACTAAGAGAGAGACAAAAATGTCACAGGATACATTTTTTAAAGCGCCTTTTGCTAATTAAATGGGCTAATAATATCACGTGAACACAAACAACCAACTAACCAAAATGTTTGATAAAATAATGATGAATCAGCGTTAAAGAAGTGAGGACAATCGGCCGTTACGGAGCACATCCGTCTCTTACTCTGACTGACAGCTGTCACAACCTGCTATGTTTCAGCACAAGGACAGCGCAAAATCACCGCTAATTTAGCCACAAAGGTCACTAAACTTTAAGAACACAAAAACACACAAATAAAAAATATTTATAAACTTTTACACCCATAACATAAGGCCACAACTCCTCTAATGAATCAGCAGCAGAGCAGAAAATGAAAATGAAATGCGTGCTTAACTTTTATTTGTCAAAACAGCCATAGAGAACTTCGTATCTTTGCAACTTTTTAACATATTTAACAGCCGAGGCCTGCCTTGTCTTTCATAAAGAGTTGCAGAGTCCACCCTGAGTCCTCCTCATGTCCACTGGATAGTTCTCCTCCTGTGTCCTGTCTGTTGGAGGCTGGTTCTCCTGCATTAGCATCATCACTACAGATGCTGCTACTTGCTAAGCTAACTGCTGCTGCTGCTGTTCCGCGATTTCCACAGAAACAAGCTTGGACGTCTTTACCTCAGACTTAGCTTCACTTATTGGCTTAAACTGCCTTTTTTCAGCCATTTTCTACCATCTTCCAAGCTGACAGAGAAATAATTTTTGTGCAAAAACACCATTTAGATGTAGCGTGGGGGCTCTTCCTCACTCGTGCGAGTGTCTACATTCAATTGTGTTTCCAGTGATTTTAACTCAATAAAAGACAGAGCAGTCCAAATATAATACTTCAAAAATGTAATTAAAACACCTAAAAGCAAAAAAGTGTACATTTTTTTTTTTTTAATATGAGGCACTGGATCCAATCAAATAAGTGACGGTCTAAATCTGGGAGGTGTTGCATCTTGGAGATAGGATTGAAACTCAACTCATCATGTCAGTAATAGTGTAATGGCAGCATTTTCCATGGTTGACATTGTCAGTTTGCTTGTATATGATTCAAAAAGGATCCTTGGGTAGATTATAATAGAGGGTTTATTGTATGCACTAGTGAGTGAGTAAATATAGACATGGTGTAATATTGCAATCCATTTAGCTTGACAATACTAGAAGTAACAAAGAATGAAGAATAGTGTATTGATATCTGAAGGCCAGTCCCTGCAGAGCCTTCTCTTGATTCATTTGTGTGGATCTGTGTCAGTTTCAGTCACTTATTTCATGTTTGTCTTTCTCGCAGAGATGAATCGTCACCATTACTCGCTCTACGTTCATAACTGCCGTCTGGTGTTTTTGCTGAGGAGAGACTTCACTCAGGTGGACACCTTCAGACCGGCAGAGTTCCACTGGAAACTTGAGCAAGTAAGACACTAAATACAGGACACAGAAAGTTTTTTGAGTCTGCTTTCAATTGTGGATAATGTGAGGTTTGACATTTCTAGCCTGCATTAGATAACATTCACAGGGGCCCCTATTTCAGTGTCTGTTGGCTCAAATGAGCTTTTTGCAATCTTGCAGGCATGTTCCTCCAAATCAGGCGTGGTTGTGGCGCACTCCAGTTGGAGAACCCATGGTGCACATGCATGGGATTATGAAATGGACTTTGCTCCATGGAAAAATAGGTTTTACATTGCAGGCGGGGTCTGTTGCAGATCGTAGACACAATGCTAGTTTTCACCAGCATAAACACAGTAATTCCACCTGTGGGTCATCAACAGGTGATGCAGTTTCCAAGCAAAGCCTCACCTCTCAGCTGATGTTCCCAGATTCAAAAGTTTAATACAGTAACAACATTTTGATTTTACAATGAAGAAAACATACTCACGTCCAACAGGCAGGTGCAAAATGTCTGCTTGAGTCAACATTCTTGAATGAATGAATTTAAACAAAAATCACAATGCCCAGTATTGGCCTTTGGACCATTTGGTACTCAACTGCTTGACTTATGTTCCATTTTCTTACATTAATATCTCATAATCAGCTGGCACAAGTACAATAAACAGCTCTCTATACTCAGTGTAACACAGAGAAAAAACTAGAGATATGTTTTCTTCATTAGAGTCTGTCTGCTGAGCTAAAACATATTCTATGAGGACAATGAGCTGCATATAAAGAGCAGAGTGGGCAGGGATCATCTACAAAGTGCAACACCAAAAGGAGATCTATGGAAATCAATGACATTACTGTCCTGTTTTAGGTCCCTCTAGAGATCACGTGAACAGATAATAAATGCTTTTAAAAATGTGGGGGGCTAATGTGCGTCGGGTGCTTCTTTCAGAATAATACCTCTGTACCAAGAAATATAATAAGGTAGTTATACTGATATAAAGCACAGTCATGGCATTTTTTTTTTTAATATTGCTGTTTGATACATAATACTGTACATTATTATTTGCATATCATACAGATGGAATAAATGTAAGTTGCTCAAGCCTTGTTTGCATGCACGTTGCTTGTCGGGTGTAGAAACCAGCAGATGTCTGTTGATCAAGGACGTTGTCATGGAGTCAGACAGGTCACCTCAAATTACAATGTACAGCGCTTCAGCAGCAAGGACATTTTATTCAGGAACGAAACACAGCTGAGCCTTGACAGCCAGATGCAGCACGCTGTGCTAATTTGATCTGACATATCAGGTCTTGATTGTGAGGAGAGTATGAAAGAGGTCATTCGTCAACCTCCTGACAGAATACCACATGTGAGAGGCACCCTGGGTAGGAATTCCAACATAGAGTGGTAGGTTCAGTGACTTGGTCTGTTTTATAGATTTAAATGGGTGGTCCTGGTTATTTTTTTTTTCTTAATTTGTTTTTTTTAAATGAGTTGAAGATGAAGTTTGCATTGCTCTCATTCACATTATTCAGTGTTTTTCTTTGTAAAAACAAATTAAAATTTTACCACCTCACCTTAATAAATGTAACTGTTTTAGAACAAACACACGTTTTGTACAATACATCGATGATGTATGTAGTAATTCATGTATATAATTCAAATTCACAAGATGCACTGACCTCTGGTCTGCAGTCGAGTCACGGCAAGTTAGAAAGATACCCACAGACCCCCACACTGATACACACAACTGGTGTTGTACTGTAAAAATGTTTTAGCAAAAATGATGTCATGGTAGCAAAAGTTCCGTTGTAAACATGCCTTTAACTATGTGTAGTGCACAGCACAGAGAGAATGGAGTTGCACACAGCTGGTGTGCAAATGGATGCACGGTGCACACAGGACACACTTGTACACACCTTGAATAATTACACAACTCTGCATCGAGGTGCGTAGTGCGGGCTGCGCTGGTCAAAACATGGCCCAATGAGTTAATTATGTTGCAGTTTAGTGTGGTCCTTAATCTACCCTGCTAAGAATTTTAGCTCATTGTTAGCATATTTTATTAAAATTAAGGCCTATTTTACTACCTTTTTCACTTAGTAAATATCGTATTCTCAATGACACGTACTGTGTGTAGTGAATGTAAAGCATAACTACCATCTAAAAGAAAAAAATATCTAATTTTTTTATGACCACCAGGAGAGAAAGAAACAACAAAGAATGAAAAAAAGATTCAATATGATTTAACTAGTGATTTTTCCTTTAGGGGGAGAGGGATCGGTTACCAGTTCTTCTTTCTTTGGCTACATGTTGAAATATGTTAGGAGTTTATGTCTGTGGCAGGATCATGACCACACAATTGTTTTTGATATATACCTGCATAATAATTTTTCACAAGCTTCTTCTGTTGTCAGCCTTTCATTTTGAATTGGTTTTTCTTTCTATTTGGCTTAGCCTTTTCAGATTTGCGGTTCAGTGACCTTAGAAGATGAAGTGTGCACACATTTTGGTTTTAAGATAAAAGCTAGTGAAGTGAAACCAACTATTAACTCCTACAATGTTTACACAGTCTGGTGCTGACTATCAGTCATGTACCAACCAATCGACTGCTTGGAGTTCCAAATATCTGAGTTACAAGTATTTTCTCCTATTATTAATGGAAATATGGTTTATTATCTATATGTTTATTATCTACTCATCTGGCCTCTATTTTCTACATTTTAACGCATGCCTAAAATTGTGCTTTTAGCAAGAAAACCAGAAGAAGAAAACATACTTTTCCCTATGTGGATTCATCACTGAGATCCACTTAATTCTATCGCTCTCTTATAATGCATTGTTACTGGCTACATAATAACTGGAACAAGGCAATGTGATGGCAGATATTAGCTTTACATTCAGGAAAACTAAATGTAATATCATGGTTTGATGCAATTAGGATGCATATTTGCATTTGGTACGAGCCAGTATTTCTGGGTACATTATTAGGAGACTGGGTCTGAGCTTATTGTTGGAATATATTGAACAGCTTTACATTAGGTTTGTTTTGAATGAGTCTTTTGTGTGCGGTTTCATAGAACGGTCATCTAAAATTGAGAATCTCAATGGAGCAGACTGTCAATCAGATGGAGTTTTCAGCTTGAGTCAGTTCTGAATGAGGCAATATAAATATAATCACATAGAAAATTGGATTGTGAGTGCACAGACTACATTTAGCCAAAAGTGCAGAAAATATAGACGTGAAAGGATGCCTTTTACACCCAGACTCTTTTGAGAGTTCTGTGTGGCTTTATGATACTGTTTTTCTGAGAAAATACAACTCAATTCAGTTAAGTCAATTCAGAATTTCATTTGTAATGCATGTCAAGAATTGCACAGCATTTATCAACAGAATACTGGTAAAAATTACCCTAATTTCTGCTAAATTTAAAACACTGCTAAATGGTCTATGATCTTAGATTAGAACATCATTTAGAACATCAAGCTTGTTGCTGTCATTAGTGCATATTTATCTTAGGGCTATGATTTTAGAAAGGACCTGTAGATTTTTGCTTCATAGCTAATCTTGATTCCCAAGGACTCAAAGGATGCCTACATTTTTCATCAAATTTTAGTTTCTAATTTGTTAACTCCCATTAAAGTCTGTTGCTCCATGTAGGGGGTTGCCCCTCCTTGTTGCTTGCTCCTCTACCACATTGTACTGGTCTGGTGATTGTCACATTCACTGAGCAACTTACCCTTTGAATTCATCTTCTTAATGTACTTCTGTAGTTTGAATGTTTCATCCTGGATAGTGGCTTTGATGCACAGTAATCTTGCCTCCTTATTTCTGCTTAGTGTTTAACCTCAGAGTGCTAGACTTAGGGTGGAACCCTCCAAGCATGGTGAGGTGCTTTCTTGATATTAGTGGCTTCAATCTCCTCCTTTAGCCAGCTTATGTTCCCAGCTGGATATCTGATGACCGGCAGTGGGTCATCATGTTGATAACTCAGACTTCTGTCTGACCATTGAGCTGATATTTCAGGACTTCAGGATTTTCATTAGCCTGTGAGATACCAAGGTACTAAGAGCTGTCCTGGATGTCTCCAATGTTTCCCTCTGGTAGGTCAACTACGGCATACAACTTGATGTCATCCATGTTCAGTCACACGAACAGAGCACTAACTTTTTGTTTGGCAGTTTCGAGTGCTTCAGGAGTTTCAGAAATGGAATTGCTTTTTGATGTTTTTAAAAAATGTGGGAGGGAAATGGACATAGTGGCATTGCTAAAACATTGCTAAATTGGGCTGTCATTTCATTGAACAGACAGTTGTCTTAAGAAGAAAACTGACTAAGAACAGTATGTAGCCTATAATAATAATAATAATAATAATAATAATAATAATAGCACTTTTTTTCAAGGAGACTCAAAGCACATTACAGAAGTAATAGAAACCATTATTCATTCACATCAGTCACTCACATCAGTGGTACAGAAGCGTGGCTGCCACTTCGCACCTACGGCCCCTCCGACCACCACTAGCATTCATACCCATTCATACAAGGCAATATGGGTAAAGTGCCTTGCCCAAGAACACAACGACAATGACTTGGATAGTTAA
This sequence comes from Gouania willdenowi, assembly GCF_900634775.1. NCBI lineage: Eukaryota > Metazoa > Chordata > Actinopteri > Blenniiformes > Gobiesocidae > Gouania > Gouania willdenowi. The sequence continues at coordinate 31,507,033 of NC_041056.1, forward strand.
GGATTCAAAACCCCAACCCTTCGGTTATAAGACAACCCACTCTACCACTGAACAATAGTCACCCCACTAAATGATAATTCCACCAGCAATCCGATCCAAATGTAGATAGGGACATCATTACATCTACTCTCTATCAACAAAGTATAATCTTTCTTGGAGCACAGTAATATGAAGACACTGATTTTCTTTATTGATTTTTATTTTTGCTGCTGTGCAAAGTAATCCACAGTCTCGCCTTACATCAGGAGTTTGTCCATTCACTCGAAAGGAGTCTCCAGCAGTACATTACAGATAAATACAACAAAAATATAAAAATGGCTCAAAATACACAAAACTAAATATTTACACAAAAAATACACAAAATGTCTCCTGAATCACACTACAATGGCAACAAAAACAATAATTATACAAAAAATGCACAAAAACACAACAGAAAGATACAAAAATACGCAAATATACCCCTTATGCTCCCACATGAATGCATAATTCCGACGGGCACTGTACTAGTCTTAAGGAATCTTTGAAAGCAAGAAATGAGTACAGTATGTTATATATAGTCTATAAAACATTCTAGGTGGAATGTATGCATCTATGGATTTAAAATGAACTCTCTAATGAACAGAGGGGTATTCCATAAAGGAGGGTTAACAAACTCTGAGTCTATCTATAAACTATACCCCTATACCCCGCGATGGGAAACTCTGAGTATCGGATTCCATTACAGCTGGTATGAAGTGGGTCAATCGACCCTGAGTATGTAAACCTTGGGTTACTTACGTGCACGCACGCGATAAAAAGCCATCATCAATGGATCGAAGATGACTTGAGCTGCCATGACAACCACCCGGAAAATAGTGATTTATTCACCGTAATGGGTGAAATAAGCCGGTGTTTGAGGAATATGAGCCTGTTCTAAAGGTGCGTTAAGTCTTCAGTGACTATAGTGGCTTAAATCACCCGTAATTAATCACACTTTTTGGTCACTTCATCACTTTATCGCTTCAGTGACGTGACGAGCGGAGAATGATATGAATAAAATGTGTCTGAGGAGACGTGTCAGCAGCATAGGATGTCTGCATAGAGAGCGCTCCTGTTACACTGGATATTAAGACAGTAATGCCGCTTGATATCGCATCATTTTTATTGATTTTTAAAGTAATTTTGTCGCCAGAGTCATCTCGACGTCCTAAAAAATGTCATAAAGAAACACTGATACGGGAAGCGAACCCGCAACTCCTCACTTTCAAGAGCAGCGTCACAACTCACTGTGCCATCATACCTTCAAAGACACAAGATCTACAGATTTAACTGTATAACAATATTAAGCAACAATCGAGCCTTAAAAGTGGATTTATTTAAATGATCATCTCCTCCTTTATATTATCCACAGGTTTGTATTCAGTGAACTTTACTACAGACGTCAGTAGATGTTTTAATGCAGATCAACCTCTGAGTGTCTTTCACTTAATGCTCTGTATCCACAATGTTATAAAGAAAACTACCATTTGCACAGAAAAAAAAAACGTAAAGCAACACAACATTAGTAATGATGTGAACACGTCTGTGGTGTGTGATGTTACGAATGTGTTTCAGAGAAGAGTTAAGGTTTTTTAAAGTGTTCAGAAACAGTGTTCAGGTGGGTGGAGCCAGGTAGAAACCCAGGGTTTCTTTGATAAAAGAAGTTTAGTTCACGGACAATGTTGCCATGGTAACATACTCAGAGAAGAACATACTTCGTGTTTAGGAATGGGATACTCAGAGTTTCCCTCATTTGAGCCTGAACATACTCAGAGTTTGAACATAACCCGCTTCATGGAATACCCCTCAGATTACATTGATTATGCATAAATTGCGCATAAACATCAAAGAAAACATTCAAAAAATGCTTAATGAAATTTTGAGAGGTGTTGGTGCAGACATTTTCAAGTAACGGAACCATTTTTCAGGGGCCTCATTTATAAACAACGTAACCTGGCGAGATAATGTGTGCTCTTCCACGGCAGCTATGACCCTGCCGTACACACAAAATCATGAGAAACGGGAAACTCCACCACCAACAGAAGGATGAAATTAATGACAACTGTGAAATTAATACATTTGTGTGAAATAGTCGAACATTGCACATTTCACAATACATATCATATATGAAGGATGCAAGATTTATTTTACCCTGTAACGGAATCTATTTCCAATGTAGCGAAGTACTGTAACTTTAAACAAAATTTTTAAAGTAAAATTACAGATTTGAAAAAGTTCTCAAAAAAGTAAAAGTGCACAAAAAAGCTACTCAGTTACAGTAACGAGAGTAAATGTAATTTTTTTACTTTCCACCCTGTCCACAAGAATAAGACCCTTTCTCCCACCGTTAGGCATTTGTTCAAAAACATTAAAGAGCTTAAGAAGTCTATGTCGGATCCTACTCAACAAATCTAGTTATAATTTATGCCTAAAGAATTGTTTACCATGATGACCTGATACATCAATGCATTTGCTTTTACAGTTGCATTTAGCAATTTTTTGGTGTTATAATTTATGCAGAAACCACAGCATTTCAACCTGTTTACCTACAAACAACATTTTAATCAATTTAAAGCCACACTATAATATTAAGTTGAGGTACCCCTTGATTGCTTGTTTTCACTATTTGAGCTGAAGCTTCTAGAGACAGCAGGACTAAACTCCTCAATCTAGTGGCCATGGTGGCCCTATTGCTTTACCTATGGCTTTCATCTGGAGTTTGGCTTAATGTTTGACGACTCTTCTATCCAAATACCTCTCCTTAAAGTAAATCTAGAAGTTTACTGATGGATATTGTTTTAACAAATGAAGAAATGATATCCTTTCTAATTGCCAATTAGATTTTGCAGAGGCACTGAGAATCATTGAGGTGTTGTCTGAAGTGACCAAGTTTAGTATGATGCTTCATAAATACGTGTATGAAAGATTCACAATCATAACTAATTGGCCACAGTTTGTAAGAAAAAGTGTCTTGTAAGTTGTGTATCTTTTTTTTTTTTTTTTCAGAACAAAAGCTTTTCTTCACAGTGCCCTGGATAATGAGGAGCACAAACATCCTTTATGTTCTTAAAAGCATATTAAGATTTGTCTGGAAAAGACAGCTGAAGAATCATCCTTTAGCTGCTATTCAGCTCAACCTTATCTCTGCTCTATTTTACCTTCCATCTCTGAGACAGACACAACTCACACAACAGAGGGGTCATGTTGAATGATAGATGACTCACACTAAAGAGCCCACTAAATTTAGAGCCCAGCTGCACCAGCTGGTTCCAGAGAGCTTGATCGGCTCATACACTTTTTTCTTTTTTCCTCTCTGCTGCATCTTCAAGGCCATAAATTCCTACAGATGTTTTTCTCTGGCTTTCGGAGTGGTCATCCATACCCCTGCATAACGACTTAGAGCTCCCTGTTCACCCATCTTTGGGCTAAAATCTCACAGCTTTCCTTACAAAGTTTGTGACTGCTGCCCAGCTGCACCTTGCAAAGAGACAGACTTACATTTGGCTTTAGATGTCCATTTCCATGCTGCTCCACCAGTACAAAATCAGATCACTTGAAGCATGTGATTCCACCATGGAAATTTGTCTCCAAATACCAGTACTGCTGTTCAGTCTCCAAGGACCGTCTGATGCTCACATGTAAACATTGAAATATTTTGAATGGCAAATCAGCCTCTTCTGGATTCCTTGATATTGATCCGATGCAGATGGACCTGTTTGTAGTCAGGTAAAGGTTTGTATTGACCAGAAGAATCAATAACTATGGAAAGATGAGAGGATAGAAAGAGGGAGAACAGAGAAAATAGCAGGAGAACTATATTGGGGCTAATGAACAAAAAATGGCAGAAAAGCAGGGACATCTCTTAAAAGAATCTTAAAGGGGACAGACAAATGCAAAAGCATGTCAAACCTTATGAAGAACAGAAATGCAGACAAAACAGCCTGTCTCTCCTATTACTCAAGTGTAATCTATCCAGACATCGTCATCAACACACAAACAAATGTGAGATCAAAACAATCACAATAATATGCAAAATAGGAAATGAATTGGTGAAATTGGAGATTGCAGCTTTTGTTGACACAATCCTCCCAGTATGATACCTCTCATTCATCATGGGCAATATATTATCATATTATGTCGAGGCATCTGTCTGCCTCAAAGATCGCGGGCAAATTCACAAATGAAATCAGAATTTATTATGAACACACTTTATCAAAGCCAATCCCATGTATTTTTTTTTTTTTTATATCTCCCTCATCTCAGCTAAAGTGGATAACATCTGCTCCCCCTTTATGAGTTAGACTCACCATAGCTCTTAGATAGGTAGAATTGATAGTGTGGTAACCACTAAACAACTGTTGGGAGAAGAATTGTTTGGGTGGAGCAATTAGTAGATGCTTCAGTCAATTTGTAGTCACATGATTATTTAGTCACTGGAAGAGAAAAATGCACAACAATAGCCCAGTCCTGAATTTTAGATGATGAATTTATGATCCCCTATAGGCCGTGCTGCCACAAATAGTTGACGTAGTTGATGAGTCATTCATTGAAGTTATAGAAAAGGATGCAGTCTTTGCTTTGAGGGTGTTAACCGAGAAGTGGAGAGTGGTCAGAGAGTGCTGCATATTGTAGATCTAGAGAAAGATTGTGCACAGAGAGGAGCTGTAATATCCTGTGAAGAAGTCTGGAGTGGCAGAGGGTGGTGAGGTGTGCTTTAGATGTGACAGAGGAGTTCAAGGTGGAGGTGGGACTCCATCAAAGATCAGCTCTGAGACCCTTCTTGTTACTATGGTGATGGACAGACTGACAGATGAAATTAGACAGGATGCTCCATGGACTATGTTGTTTGCTGATTACATTGTTATCTGTAGTGAGAGCAGGGAGCAGGTGGAGGAATATTAACAGAAGTGGAGGTCTGTCCTGGAATGGAGAGGAAAGAAGGTTAGCCTCCCATTCAGTAAGTTGAATGAGAGGAAACAAAGTCGTGATGAGATATGAGGGAGTAGAGATAGAAAAGATGGATGTTTTTAAATACTTGTGATCAACAGTCCAAAACAATGGAGAGTGTGGGAAAAGAGCTGAAGAATCATGTGCAATTAGGCTGGAATGGGTGGGGGAAAGTGTCAGGTGTGATTTGTGATAAAAGAGTATCAGCAAGAATGAAAGGAAAGGTGTAAAGAGCAGCCATGATTTGTGGTTTAGAGACAGTGGCACTGAGAAAAAGACAGGAGGAAGAACAGGAGGTAGCAAAGATGAAGATGTTGAGGTTCTCTTTGGGAATGACATAATATCAGAAAATATCAGAGTACATCAGAGGGAGGGCACAATAGAAGTTTTGGAGATAAAGTCAAAGAGACCAGACTGAGATGGTTTGAACATGTACTGAGAAGTGACAATGAATATAATGGTAGAAGGATGCTGAGGTTGGAACTGCCAGGTAGAAGGATTAGAGGAAGACCATGGAGATTCATGTATAATGAGAGGGTAGACATGAAGTCAGTTGGTGTGAGAGAAGAGGATACAAAGGACAGAGTTGTGATGACCCCTGAAGGGAACAGCCAAAAGGAAAAGTAGTCAACATTATCGACCATTAAAATATGTTGATGGCATTTTTTTCATTCGACACATTGTTTTACTATTAACCCTCTGGCTGCCAGCCATTTTCAGAACAGATACCCCCCTCACTGCCAGCCATTTTAGAGCATTTTGACTGATTTTTTCATCAGAAAAAAGATGTGTGTTTCTAGCTTGTTTCGTTCTTCCGTAATCAGCAGTTGAATATAGTTAAGTTTTACACAAAAGGACAGTTTCCGACAAAAAGCTGAGAAAGAAGGATTTTTCAGAAAAAAAACTGTCAGTGACTTTGAAGCTAATTGTTTTTGCTTTAGTGACACCTAAACATTGGTTTCCTTCTATGAAACAACAAAATCAACACTGAGACCAGGCTTTTGATAGCAAAATTATTATTTTGAGTTCTGGGTAGAGTTTTATGGTTTCCTTACCGTGTTTTGGCCTTCCTCCAAGTCCCCCCCCCAGTCTCCACTCACACAACTTCCTCCTACTTTCCGACATGCCGAGTCTCATCGCTTGCCCCGGGTTGTTGATCATTTTCTCTCATGATTGCGACACTCAATAGTCCACTTAGGTCCACACATGCTCTGCTTGAGTGTGAGCTGCTGTGAGCTGCTAGATACTTCATTATTAATTCTTGTAGTGCCATTTTCTGCCTCTTTCTTGGCACCTCCAAGGTGGTGCACATCACGGCTTATCCCTCATCTATTGCACCAGTTGCACCATGTTATTGGCAGCATTTAGATTTGAATTGACATATTTACGTCAATGGCAGTGAGTGAGTTAACAGCCAATCTTTTTTTAGTCTATAGTCGCAAGCAGCTTATTGTAATTTACCCCCCCACCAGTGTGTGCGCTGTCCGCACCCTGCTTTTTAATTCTTCTTCCACCTTCACTGCTTAGATGAAACATAGCAGCAACCAGAAAAAAGCACGGCCATTAAAGAGATGAGTCCGAGAGTAAGACTAAAAGCTTAAAAAATATAGGAGTACTTCAGGTCTACTAGCTTATCACGGGAGCACAATGATACACAAGCACTATACAAGTATTTTATACAAGTAAACACAAAGGAGTTTTTGAGGATGGGAGATGGTGAAGACAAGATAAATTATTATGAATGAAATAGCGAGTGTTTATAGTTGCATACCTGCCTGTTTTCGGCACAGTTTATTATTAGGCACAGCTAAGCTCTATGATTGAGTAAGAAAGCTAGTCCAGATAATATGGCATAGCCTAATGTAAATGTAGATACATGCTTATGCTTATAGTTCATACGTTATGTTTTTGAACAGTTTACTTGATGAGTTTCAAACAAAACTCCGTTGTAAATGTTAAGGTGAAAAACTCAATCAGGACATTATCTATGATAATACTGTATCTATGTTATGTCTACATCATTAGGCTAATTGTATATTGGTCTCTCTTTTTGCAATCTTGGCTGTAATGGCCTTTGGGTTCGAGTTAAGCCTACAAACATGCAGCTTTAAACTGGGTTTTTTAAAATGGAGACACTGACCTTGAGAAGCTAGTGAAAGTATTTTGTGAAATATTCTCAATATTTTTTATATTTGCACTATTACGCTAATACTCACTGGAAGTCAATTTGCAGCAGTGTTCAGAGTAAACGCAACAACGTATCTGACTTGCATCACACACAGCAGCAGCTGTGCTCACTCAAGGTGATTTTTATTAATCAACCAATCACAAAATGTACACACCCACATTACACGTCACGTGCCATTTCATTAATAATAATCAGTAAAGAAAACAAAAAAGAAACAAAATACACATTATCGCATTTGCGACTTTAACAAAACATAATTCACATTGAGAGCACACTGTTAACAAGCAGAAATGTTAAGGGTGTTTTGTTTACATTGACAGAGCTCGCAATTGACTTGAATTGCTTTGTGCATTATTTTTGGAATGTGAAAAACATCTCGTTCATAATTTTTAGCATATCCGCCTCTCAGAAAGAAGGTCCTGGGTTCAAGCCCCGTGTGTAGTTTGCATGTTCTCCCTGTGCTTGTGAGGGTTTTCTCCGGCTTCCTCCTACAATCCAAAAAATGACTGTTAAGTTGATGGGACTGTGAGTGGTTGTCTGTTATGTTGCCAGCGCAGAAGAAAGTTGGTTTTAGGTACCAGCAGCCCCTGCGGAGTCAGACCCTGGATAGATGAATGTTTACATGTGGCATTTTATGAATTGGCCCTTGAGTTGTATTTAAAATAAAATGAACACAACAAATTAACAAACTCCAATTTTTTTTTTTTTTTTTAAAGTAGTCTTTTAAATTAGTCGACTAATCAAAACGTGTTTAAACATTAGTCATTAGCAAATTAATTAGTGCCAGTACTACACAGTAGTCTTTAAGACTTGTGCACATTAGGTATATGTAATTGTCATTACCTGAAAATCCTCAGTCTTTCTTGGCAAACTCTCATACAATGTTAACACCGCTAATGGATTTTTAAATTCAGTGTAACAGCTATTTACTGGTCAACAGTTCTAGGCGCTTTAGCTTATGTGAGTTATCACCCTATAACCTTAATAAACGATGTATCCTGGTCATACCTGCGTTCCACCATATTCTGACGTCCAAAACTGACTGTGTACAGGTGAACTGTGACATCAAAAACAGTAGCGAGAAAATACCCTATCAAATCACTCTTCATTCAAAATAAGCAACATAGAAACATGAGCTGTATGACATTACATTATAATCAATAAATAAACATGGCAAAGGCTGGGGGATGACCACTTTTGTTTGGATGTATCGTTGGCTCTGTAAAGTAAACCCTGCCTCTGTCTTGTATTTTTTTTCTTCTGTCTGTTCCTCTTTTAATGCATGTTTGTGTTTGTTAAATGTTCTGTCATGAGAAGAAAAAGGAAATATATATTGTAATTGAAAATATTATAGTCTTAGCTATTGATCAACATAATTCTTTAAGACATACTGGTACGTTGACTAATTTTACTCTTCACAATATCCATTTATCTTTACATTTTCCTTCTCTGCCTACTCAAACACTGTGGTGCAGCTCTTGACCCCGGCAGCTGACACACTTCCTGGATTGAGGGTGGTTGTCAGAATCTGTAGCTAAGATTTATTGTGCACCACATCCCACTCTGACCTTAAGTGTGTTCAGAGAAAAAGATTAAAAAAAGAGATGAATTGAAGACGTTATACAGACAGAGACAAAAAGAGTAAGCTGGTGTTTGGTTGTTGGAGTGTAGTGGGAGTGTGTATTGTTCGGGTTTAGATAATTAAGAGGAGTTACGTGATGATTTAGTGTGTGGCTGAAGTCCAGGGAGAATGAAGCCTCCTTTTAGAGCATGCTGTCAGTAAATACCCGTGGCGCATTTAGACTGTATTTAAAGATTTACATACCCATATAAAGTGTTCAACAAGTTGTCCTATTGACTGCTTTTTGGCCCGGCTAATCCAAACACCAACTCAATCAGTGTGTAAGTATTGATAATGAATAAGGGTTCTATGAAAAAGGATCATCTTTACTTCCTTTACTACCGGCTGACTTCATTGTTCTTGCATTAAACTTAAAATAGGCAGCAGAGAAGTTGAATCAGTTCATCCGAGGTTCAAAGAAATATACCATAGTAAATTGTAATACTAAAACCAACATTTTGAAAAGGCAAGGAAAAAAACCCCAAAAGCCTATGAAACCAGTTTTCATTAAAGAATGCCTGTATAGATAGAAAATGAACATGTGCATCCTTCCAACCATATAACACATAATCAAGTTTAATACATTGTTGTTTTGACAACTAGGAGACATTTTGGGCAAAATACATTTTTTTTGTGCCGGAAGTGAAGCACCACTCAAGCTCTACTGAAGCATTATTATCATTCTTTTACATGGATTCAAACAAGGAAGTGAAGGTTAATACCATGTTCAGAGATATAACAATCATCAAAATGACAGGTTATTGTGTGGTTAGTTGTACCAACTGCCCCATACCACAAGCAGACTGGAATTCTCTTGAATTCTTACGGGCCCACAGTCATTTCAGAGCTACAGGAGATAATTGTGATTTCAAGCCATCAAACGTAAGGAAGAAAACTGGACTGAGGAAATTGCCTCCGGGTTTGACACCTGTCCTCCGAGCAGTTTTGGAAGCTGCTGAGAGCTGCCAGCCTTGCTTCTTTGGTTTGTGAAAGCTGATTTCTCACTGCTTGAGTCTTTCCACACAAATGCTCTCCAGCTGTTCTCTGTCCTCCCCATCCTGACACAAAGCTCACCTTAAAATAAAATTGCTGTCATGAATGACCCAAGTCTAAAATGTAAAAATGACAGAATAAAACAGAAAACATTCACTCATCCATCTTCTACCACTTCAGCAGGCTGTGTGTAACAGCTCACAGTGCAGAGTGGCTGCAGACAGGAATTAGAAGAAATGACAACGTGAAGGAGTGATTATTGCTTGAGAGTGAACATTCTGGGCACCATCGTTGTCTGAGCTGGCACCAGTCGTCAATGCCCACAGACCCCACACACTTAGACCAACACCCCATGCTGCACTCACTGCAACACACTGAGAACAAATCACAGAGCTGATCTCCCTGCACTGTGTGCCCAAGTCAGGCACACAGTGGCACTGTGTGTACAGCCAGTGGCACAGGGTGCACTGTCTGCCGTCATGTTTGTGGCTGAATGAGTGTTTGCAACACCAGGGGCCTCATGTACAAAGACTTGCATGAAAAATGGTATGAAATAAGTGTACATCTCAAACCAGAGACAGGTTCATACTTTGGAATGTTTACAAGTGTACGCCTGTGTGTACGACTGGATCCACGCACCTATTCTTTAAACATCCAAATCAGCGTGCATGTGAGCTCACATATGCCCCTTCCCTGTCCATGCCCCCATTTACATATGCAAATCATATTGAAACAAGATCGGCACCAGGATTCCCCTCTGCATGATCAGAAAAAGATGCAGCTCTTACCACCAGTAACAGGAAAGAAGAGATTTTTAATTATTAGACCAATAGCAACATGTACAGCATGATGGAGATGGTTCAACAGTGAAGATACTTGAATTAATACAGACACACAGTTCACTGAACAGTTTGACTGTATGTGGGTGTGTTAAGACGTGGGAAGCAGACTAAGAAAGAGACAGAAAATGCTATACTACTACTACTACTAATCATAATAATAATTGCAAAATATGTGCCTGAGTAACAATATTAGGTCAGGACAGAGCAATATAACAGGCAACCCTTCTTTTTGGGAGTGAATCAGAAACATTCTGAACCAGCACATCAGGCTTAAAGGTAGGGTAGGTGATTTTCGAAAGCCAGCATGATTTTGAATGTAGCTTCCCAGACGGCTCCACCTTTACCCCCCCTCACCCCTCTCACATGCACGAGTGCCGCTGATCCAGCAGAGGAGCTCAGCTCATCACTTGTATTGTGAAGAAACTACGTTGTCTCATGTCTCATTCAGCAGTAAGTGAACACTGAATTTTATCATTATGTATGTTAAAAAACATGACCAAAAACTCTGTTTGAAGTCCTTCACCGGAGACATGCTTTGAGTGTGGGCTCATGCACGCGAGGGGGCGAGAACAAGCAGGGAGACAGGAAGACGTGATTGGTTAAAAAGAAACAAACCATCTTTTTCCATTGGTCGAAGTTATTACAGGTTATTACAGCTGCTACAGTTGACAGATTTTCTTCGTTCCTTTTTCAGAGCACATAAGACTTAATTTCTGTCAGGACATCAAGAAAATTTCAACCAAAACTTTAAAAGTGTATCTAGAAAATCACCTACCACACCTTTAATGCTTATCACACTGTCCTTCATCTGGCTGTGGCCGAATGTGCAAAAGGAAAATGTGACTGTTTAAAAATTTTTTGTAAAGCCCTCTATAAGCGAAGTCCGTTTACCTATACTATACTATACTATACTATACTATACTATACTATACTATACTATACTATACTATACTGTGTGTGTGTGCGTGCGTGAGGGTGCTAATGATGCTGAGCTGAAAGCATTACCGGAGTATTCTGATGTAAATGTAAATCTGTTAAGCGGTAGCCCCTGACTATTTGCATGAAGATACCAGCACCAGCACAGACCTTTGACAGGTAGTGAACAACATGTGGCTGACTCAGATTAGATAGATACAAAAATAATATTCAAAAAACTTTAACTCACAACAAATGTGTAATTGATCTATATATGAATGTGAATCCTTAGAATTAGAAGCATCAAGCCGCTGTATGTAGAAACATACTTACGCCACCTCAGGACTTGACGTGAAGCACTGCACATTTCCATGCTTACTACAGTTTTGATACATCTGGATTTTGACGTACGCACGTTTTTGGGCGTATGAACCTTTTGTACATGAGGCCCGAGTTCCCTTTAAAACTCTTCTCTCTGACACCTTTAACTTACTGAAACACAGCCTTGAAAAATGACAAAGTTTGGTCCAGCTTGATGAGGTGGGCACAATCCTGAGCGCAAAGGTACCTGCCTCTCTCCTCAGACAACCCACCTTCTATTCACACCTTGAATCATTTACGTAACTCTACTCTGAGCCCCTTCTTGATAACCAAGCTTCTCACCCTATTTCTAAGGGTCAATAACCAAAGCTCATAACTATAGGTGAGGGTAGGAACAAAAATCGACCGGTAAATCAAGAGCTTTGACATTCGGCTCAGCCCCCTCTTTACCACTATGGATTGGTGCACAGTCAATTAACCAGGAAACACTTTTTTTTTGGGGTGTTTTTTCTAAGGAAACGCACAAACCACAAAGAGATTAGTGATCTCAATGTGCTGACTAAATAAAGGCTAATGAATGAGTCTGTATCACAATGACTTATTCAATACCGGCTTAAAATGGCTTCAAATTCACACTTAATCTTAGTCAATATTACAATGTAGTTAAAAAAACACCTGTAAAATATAGCATTACTAGTACAGTGCCCGTCGGAAGTATGTGTTCATGTGGGAGCTTTAGTAAAGTTGTCAAATATGGCCAAATAAGTATGTGTTTGAAGGTTGGACGTACAAAGAGGTGTACATACTCTGTACTCTGTAGTGTTATAAAGTAAAATAGCGTGTGCAAGTTCCCTGGTTTAATTCTATGGGACATGCACATGATGGATTGATAAATAAAGTTTACACCAATGCAGCAGTTTAGATAGAATCTGATAAATAACATAAATTTGTACAAATAAATTATTCATTTAGTATTTAGTGCAGGGGTGCTTATCTTTTGTGTGTGTGTATGTGTGTGTGGGTGTGTGTGTGTGTTTCCTCTAATTTTTTAAAGGAACTTTTAAAATTATTTTTACTCTTCAACTGAAACAATTTCTGTTCAGAAAGAGTAAGAAATATTTAATATTTAAATCACAGCTTTATTGTGATTTGTCCTTAAACCCAAACATTGCCACGACTTTGATGATTTGCTCTACATGTAGCCAAAAGGTGTGATTACTGTCAAAACACCCTCCAGGCTCTCAAACTTCAAGGCGCTTACTCTTCCTCTTTACAAATCCTGCTTAAACCCTAGCACGTATTGTACAAACAGACGAGCCCCTGGTGTCGATTTTAGACTTTACTGCACTTCTGTCTGGTCCTGTTCCAAACACAGATCAGAGGCTTTCTGTTCCATTTGATTTCCAAGTACTGTGGGAACACACTTCCGTTGATTTGCATATCATTCAGGCTGGAGAAGGTGAAAGGTGAGAAGAAATTAAACTTGTTACAGCAGACATATGCTTAACTTAATGTTAGTCACGCCAGTGTTGCATCTTTGATATAAAAGCAGAATTAATTGCTAAACACAAGCACCTCCATTTGACTTGCATCTGGTTTCCCAAAATACCAGATGGAAATTCCACTGCAAAGTTGGCAGTACAGCTAACAGAAGGAAACCCATTTTAGTGATCATCAGCTTCTATCTGAAATCTGAAGCTTTGCGGCACCTTCATCACAGTTCATTACAGAGCATCTTTAAACTGCACACTGTAAAAAAAAATAACATAAAATTTAAAAAAAACAAGGATTTAGGGGTGTAGTGATTATTATTCTAGCTAATAGATAATAATTTACTCAATATCTTAGTTATCAGGTATCTTAGTTATCTAATAAAACAACTAAATTTGGGTCAGTTCTATTTTCTCTACTCAATTTCTCGAAGAAAAACCTACTTCGTTTTCTAGATTCGAGACCCTCGCGTGACTGTTTTCGACTAAAGCAATTAGCAACAAATCTAGTCATTTTTTTCAGTCTTATTGGAGACTTTAGGAGATTAAAGTAGATATTTTTACTTCCTTTCCATAACATTTTTTTAATGGGCTTTGATGAATGCTTAGAGTGACCATTCAAGTAAACAAGTCGCTGTAATCCCCTCCCCACATGAACGTACTCCCACCACTGTGCCCAACTCGTTATTTCAAGAAAGTTTTTGTACATGAAATTACTATGAATCATAGAGATGATAGAATTATATCAATCAGGGTCTGGACACAGTTGTCACCTAATTCAGCACCAGAATTAAAGGAGAAAGGAGTTCCCATATTCAAATCAAATCAAACTTTATTTGTCACATACACAATCATACACAGTACAATGTGCAGTGAAATGCACTGTGTCACTCCTCCAGATACTTACAATACATTAAGAATATACAGTATGAATATAAGAGTATAGATATTAATATAAAGTCAATTGTGCTGTGCCGTGTGCGGAAGATAATAATAAAAGTCAGTGTTTTTTGAGGATGCGGATGGCCTGTGGAAAGCAGCTCCTCCTCATCCTCTGGGTTTTAGCCGTCAAGCAGCCATAGCATCTCCCTTAGGAAAGTTATGGAAAACAGATTATTACTGGGGTGAGTGGTCTCCCTTAGGATTTTGGTGGCCCTGATTCTGCAGCGTGTGAAGTATATTTCCTGTAGGTTGGGGAGAGTGGTTCTGATGATGTGCTCTGCTAAATGCCCTACCCTCCTGATAGCCAGTAAGTCCAGGTTGGTGCTGCTCCCCATCCAAGTGATAATACTCCCTGAAAGAATATTCTCCACTATGCAGATGTAGAAGTTCTTGAGTATCTCTATGGGGTATTGGAAGTTCCAAAGACGTCTGAGATGGTAGAGACACTGACGGGCCTTCTTCACCTGGACATTGATCTGTGAGGACCCTGTCAGGTCCTCTGAGATGTTAACCCCAAGGTATCTGAAGTTGTTCACTCTCGCCACTAGTGTCCCACTAATGGTAAGTGGGTGTAGTTCCTCTGCTGCTGCTGGCTGAAGTCCACAATTAACTCTTTCGTTTTGCTGATGATCAGCTGGAGGTTGTTGAGCTGGCACCTGTCCTCCAGGGAACAGATCTCTCTTGTGTATGCCCTTTTGTCGTTGTCGTCGTTGTCCTCTGTAATAAAGTACAATGGCGGGTAATGCAGCAGGAGAAGTCCCCATCAACAGTTACACGGCAAAGCAAGCGAAAAAGGAAGACGTACATGGAGAAGCAACAGTCTAAAGTTACATACCACCACAGGTACTGGTGACAGAGGGAGAGTGAGAACAGACGGGATAAATCCCATGTAAACCTAAGAGAAGCATATCCAAGGTGGAGAGAACAGATGCAATTCATTTTGCAGTATGGATGCGCAAGTGCTGTGGGTTTGAGCATCAGCTGGGATAACTGCAGTCACCTGTGTGAGCTTTGTGGGGGGAGGAGCTTTCAGCCACATCTCAGGGGAGTAAGGACAGCGTAATATACACGTTCATGTCAGTCTTAGTCTAAAACACCAGAAAGCTCTCCAATAACACATGAAAGTCTCTACGTTTGTCACCAGTCTCTATTGAGAAAAGAGATAACGTATGGGACGATTCTTGATTCACATACTGCAGCTTTAAAAAAAAAAGGGGGAAAACCTTTTTTTTTCTTAGATAACACTCAAATAAGTATAGGAATTAAGTTTTTTTTTTTAAAGATGTGAAGTGCACATTCTCAGGTTTACCACAGAACTTATGGAATGATAGCCTCATTAATTGGTGGAGAACATTGTGGGCAGGTATGGTTTCAAGCAGTGGAATGCAGAAGGGTAGATGGTGGTGGATTTTGCCAAAACTAGGAAGTTAAGGAGCATGGAAGTTGGATGGCAGAGAAAGTAGACCAACAAGTGTAACTAAGCAATTATATCCTGGTGGCAAAAAGGCTGAGGCAGAGGCATAGGATTTTTCTTGATATAATTATAAGAGAAAAAATCAAAAATGGCTAATGGGAGAGGAGAAAAGATGTGTAGGTTGGCAAGGCAACGATAGGAGTTAGGATGATGAAGAACATAGATGGAAAGGCACTGACTATTGAAGGGAGCAAGTTGATAAGGTGAAACAAGTACGATAAGCTGATGAACATGCAGAAGGAGAGGGAGAATGAAACAGAAGTTGTAGATAGGGAAGTTGTAGATAGTGAAGTGAAAAATTAAAGAACTGAAGAAAATGAGGAATGGGGGAAGCTAATGGCCCTTAAGATATGTAGCTGATGGTGGCTTACACAAGGCAGCCTGAGTTTGCGTTTACTTACAGACTTTAGCCACGTTGTGCCACCAAATCAACCGTAACCGCCATTTGGTTGGGTCATAGAATTTGTCACAGCATCTGTTTGTAGAGTCATAGTGGCTGTTGTGATACAATATTCGTCACAAGATTGGTCAAAATTAGGCTGCACAGAATTTGCAGAAATTTCAAAACAAATTCTGGAGGGATCTTGGGCTTAGGGTTTGAAGGTTTAGGGCTCTGGATATTGTCTTTTCATTCACTCCATATACGGGTTCACGTGCTGGCAAACCAAAGGCCCCATTTTCACCAAGTTCAGTGTTCACCACTTCAGTCTGCACTATAGTGATTTCACAGTTTTGAAGTGAATGAATACTCAAAAATTGATTTCGGTGAGAAAATTAGATGCATGCTTTGCTTTTTGCATTTAGTATACCAATGTTATAAGTTCAGTCTGCTGATTGCCACTGAAGTAATTAAAAAACCACCCCAAATATACTGTGTATGTATGAAATGTTTGATGTATATTACTAAGGCAAGTATACTTTTGGCTGTGTTACATAAGTGCTCTGAAATGCTTTGATTCCCCCAAAAGTACTTGAAAGAGACAAACAAAAATACAGAGCTACAATATACAGATTCTAAAAGCTTTTTGGTTAAAGAAACTATAATAATCCTTCCACAAAGAGGTTCCTTGAGTAGCTAAAAGTCTAGGACTAGACATAGCCACATGCGGGGGAAAATGATCAACCATTTGATTTGATCAAACAGGACCAAAGACCTATAGAAGTGGCTTTGTGTTCATAATCTTGGCAATTTTGTCCCAACAAAAACAGGCAGCATGTAAGTGTATGGCTCTGTAAGATAACAGAATATTTAGAAGCTTTAATACTGACATCTAGCAGTGGTTATTTATGGCAATTTGGGTGCTTTTAAACAAAACTTTTAATGAGAAAATGATATAGCTATAGCTTTCTAAGCCAAGAAGAAGAAGTGCATTAGTGAGAACCCATAGGACAGATTCATTTTACACAATCAGTTATCATAAGAGCATGAGAGAATATGTTTTTGTGACATTTCAATGCTGGACTATTAGATGCAAACAAAGTTCTGTGAGCTCTAAACCACGCATGAAACTTACATTTTTGTACTTTTTTTGGTGTAATGGTACATGCACCTTCTTGTACCTTAAAGGTCCCATGTCATGCTATTTTTCACCTATGTTCATTTGTTCTAAGAACCCCAAAAACATAGTATTTGAGGTTTATTTTCCCAAACTCGGCTGTTTTCCAGAGTTTTAGCCTCTGAAAAGTCACTTTCAGAGCAACTCTACACAAACAGGCTGATATGCGTCCTACTTGGCGTGTCTATAGACGGGACACTGACTTCCTCCGCCCCGCACGGTGACGTAGAGCCAGAGGACGGCCCACCCTCCTCCCACTCACTCCGTAGCCAGGCTCATGCTGCTTTAAAAACACGAGATAGAGCGTGGGGGTGGGGCGTTCACCAGTACATACATAAACTGTAGAAAATACATACATAGCACTGCGTGAAGGACACCGAAATGCTCACTTTCGTGGGCGTGTCTGTTTACATGTAAATCACAGTAGAGAGCTTCCTGGAGGCGCGGCTTCTCCAGCTCAGTGTCGCGTCAAATTCGTCATCAAAGTGGGAACGCGTCATCAAATTGGAGCGAGGTCTTTGGGCTCACCCTGCAGTAAGAAAGGAGAAAATCACCCTCTAACAATTGAAGGAATCAATGAAAAAACACTTTGGGCATGTGTATGAAGCCTAAATAGCACTTTTATGATGTTTAAAGTACAGAAAAGTTGATTTAGCATAACATGGGCCCTTTAATGAGTTGACTGTATAGATTATTTAAATGAGTGAAATAAAATGGAAAACTTCCAACACATCACTTGATCCCGTCAGAGAGGTCAGGTGTTGGAGTAGAGGGAAGACTCAGGCACAGAGAAGTAGAAGTCACTTTTTAAATACCAGTCCATTTTAAATAGACTTAAAATCCAACCAGGGTAAAAAAAAAAAAAAAAAAACTAAACAAAAACAAGAGTCCAGGAACAAAAATGGTCACGAAAAAACTGAAGACTCCTAGAGCGGTTAAAATGCTCGGATAGTCTGCCTCAGATCAGGCAGGATAATTCTGGAGTGATTTTTTTGGCCAGATTAGGAGAACTTCCAATCAAAGTCTAGTGCGATTAATTTGCGCTGCGAACACAAACGCTCTCGGATTAGACAAAACACAGGAATCGTCTAAGATGACGTAGAGAGCACGGAATTTTGGCTGGGCAGGATACGGCTACGGCAACGAGAAAAACATCAACTTCTACTTGTCTGCCGAGTGAAGTCTCTCCTTCAGAAACAGCGCCCCCAGTCGACTTGCTCATGCAACTGCATCAATCAGGAGATGAGTATCACCTGTGTGGAGACAAGAATGAAATCTACACTTTGGCCCAATCCCAATGTCCACACCAATACATTCCCTGCCTTGAGCCCTCATTCCTGATATCACCTGGAAAGTGATGGAGTGTGTGAGGCTGTAAGAGCTTGAAGCACTAGAAATAGAAATGGGACAGCCTTTTTTTTGTTGACAGCAATACATAACGCTCCCTACGATTGCAGCTTTGGGACTTTGGCCTATAGAACACTCACACACGCTTCTTTATGACTGTGCTTACAGTCTCTCTGTATTTAGCAGGGCCAATGAATTGTAAACTCACAAGTCAAATATGAAAATTGACTACTCACTCAAAACCTTAAAGCTGAGTTATTTCTGTCAGTAAATAGATGTTCAAGTTTTGCTCTCAGCTGAATAAACTTTAGGGTTTGCTGTTCAGTCTCTGTTTTTATTTTTTTAAATATATTAAAAAGGGGGTGGGGTCAGTCAATTCATTAAAAAGTGGCAGAAATGTATTTACCTCCCTATAGCTTTCATGACTGAGCCAGTTGATGATACAATTTGTGTTATTTACCATCTCATTCTTAGTTTTGTTAAAAGTTGAGCAGGATTCAAAATTAGCTGGACTTTTCAAAATGCATTTTTGTCGAATCATAAATAAAGCATTAAACATTTACATCCACTAAAAGCATGAGCTTACTAAGAGATAATAAACAAATATACACAAAAAAAATTAAATGGAAATAAATACAAGTACAAACCACATGGCAAGGCCATTCACTTGTCATATTAGCATATAAGGCATAGTACAACAACTTTACAGTCTATATAAAATTTATCTAGAATTGCATATCTACTATTACGCAAAATAAAGTATATATATATATACACACATATTTACACTTTCTTCTTGGTTTCTTGTAAAATATTATATACTTAGACATTTCTCCACACAAACTGTCAATATAATCTCCTGTATCACGTACGAGGGACAACAACAGAAAAAGTGATTTCATTTTACTCTTAACTGCAGCAAGTTGATTTTTTGCCATTTGCTTTTAAGTATATTGTATTTGCCCCAATTATCACTATGTTACAATGTTTTTGTTTACTAATTCACTCGTTTCACGTAGTTTTTAATGTAGCCGCCAGCTGGTTCCCTCATTTCTGCCATTCGTCACAATGCAAGGAACTATGGGTAATTTCCTCACGCAAAGTCAGCAAAGATGGCCACGGAAAGGGTGCAAGAAGGGCCGAAAAAGTCAGCAAAGGTTCCCTCCAGCACTTCATGATTTGACAATGAGACAGCCCTAAGCCCTCATGGACTTCAAGTGAGTGTTCACATTGGGATTGGACCAATGTATCTGATAGGCACTATATCCCATAGTATAACCCAGAAAGAGGAGGTCTTTTAAATGGCAATGCTAGAGATAAATCCAGTTACTTTCTTGGCTTATTCTCATTTCACTTTTTAACAAACCATTAAATATTTAGGCGATATAGGGAATAGAGTTAAAATAGGATTACATACACAGGGCAGAGGATGATTCAACATGAAAATAAGCAGACTTGAACTCAATGTACCCTAAAGTATTTTAAACCCTTGGCTTTGCAAAGTGTGCTGTGCAATTAGTCAATTTCTTTGTTTTTGTTGTATACTGAAGAATACAGTATCCGGTACGGATAAAGCACTTTTGCCAAGTCCGAGTATTATACGAGTAATACGAGTCAATATCTGTGCTTGAAAATCCTCATTGGATAGCTGACTATGTCAGAGCGCCCCTCCCCTACACACATACACACAGCTCAGCTCCGCTCTACTCGTCTCACTCACTGACAGTTCTGTCTCTGCTCAGTCACTCAGGTTTGCAGGTCTTTTCCGTTAACGTTTAGGGTTTCTTCAGCTTCAGGTTTGTTTTTACTTCGGTTTGTACTTACTTATTAAACAGAAGAGTTCTGGTTAAACGTGGGTTCGTTGAGACGTGGAGCTTGGTAGAATGCGACTCTCCCTGTCGGAGACTTTTTTCTTTCTTTTTCTTTATTTAACCAATCAGCTGAGTCTAACAAGTTTTTTTTGTCTTCACTGAGTGTCTGACACTTTCTTGCTGTATTTTATAAAAAATTAAAGGTAGTAGTGGTATAAATATTACAAATTACTTAAGCTACACACACGCGCGCACGCACAGACACACACACACACTTGGTGTGGAAATAAAAATATATAAAAAAGAACCAAAAATCTAATTAAAAACAAGAAAGTTATGTTGAGTATGAAAACTCTTGTTATTTACATTTTACTTCATAATTGCAACTGCATGGATTGTAGGTATTGTTGCAAAACTTGTTCTGTAAATGGTTTGTTTGCTATCGTGATCAAAACCATTGATCTGAAGCTCAATGCTGATGCTGTCCTGTAAACAGTTTTCTAATCAGAAATAATTACATGCTTAAAATGACATACTGGTTAAAGCCCCGCCCATTTCAAGACAACCAGACCCACTTCCGGGTTAAATCCTGCCCACTTTTGGGCTAGGCCCCACCCACTCCGAGTACAGATACAGATACAGATAATTCACATGGTTAACAGATACAGATACAGATCATGCTGTACTCGCTCATCCCTAGTGAAGACATTTGGGTTTCAGATCAAAACATGAATATCAGATAAAAGTTCATAATTCCAGGTTTTATTTCATGTTATTTACATCTAGATGTGTTAAACAACTCAGGACAGAGCATCTTTTGTTTGAATCCACACAAGTGAGCAAAAGTATTGGAACAGACATTATTAAATTAACTTAAAGTGTATAACATTTAATATTTGGTGGCATAACATTTACTTGCAATAACTGCATCAAGCCTGCGACCCATTGACTTCACCAGACTGTTGCATTCTTCATTTAAAATGCTTTTGAAGGCCTTTACTGCAGCCTTTTTCAGTTCTTGTTTTTTTTTTTTTTTTTTTTCTGGGGGTTTCTCCCTTCAGTCTCCTTTTCAGGAGGTAAAATGCATGCTTTATTGGGTTAAGGTCTGGTGATTGACTTTCCACTTTTTCCCCCTGATGAAGTCCTTTGTTTTGTTGGCAGTGTGTTTTGGGTCTTTGTCTTGTTGCATGATGAAGCTTCTCCCAATTAGGATGCATTTTTCTGTAAATTGCCTGACAAAATGGTTTTGTAGACTTCAGAAGTAATTCTGCTGCTACCATCATGAGTTACATCATCAATAAAGACTAGTGAGCCCATTCCAGAAGCAGCCATGCAAGCCCAAGCCATGACATTACCGCCACCATGCTTCATAGATGAGCTTGTGTGTTTTGGATCATAAGCAGATCATTTCTTTCTCCATACTTTGGCCTTTCAATCACTTTGGTAGAGGTTAATTTTGGTCTCATCGGTCCATAAAACTTTGTTCCAAAACGTTTGTGGCTCATCTCTGTACTTCTTTGAAAAATTATTTTTGTTAATAAATGGTTTGCATCTTGTGGTATGGCCTCTATATTTCTTCTCTCGAAGTCTTCTTTGAACAGTGGATTGTGATACCTTCACCCCTGCCCTGTGGAGGTTGGCAGTGATGTCACTGACTGGTGTTTTTGGGTGTTTCTTCACAGCTCCAACAATGTTTCTGTCATCAACTGCTGCTGATACCCTTGGCCGACTTGTTCGATGTCTGTTGCTCAGTAGTTTCTTTCTTTTTCAGGACATTCCAAATTGTTGTATTGACTATGCCCAATGTTTGTGCAATAACTCTGATCGATTTTCCCTCTTCTCTCAACTTCAAAGCTCTCTGGTCTTCATGTTTGCTTTACAGCAAATGTAGTTTTCACAAGTGAAACCCAAAGCCAAAAACAAGAACTATTTATTGTTTAGACAATCAATCTAAGAGGCAACACCTGAGCAACTCCAAACCATCAGTCACATATTCCAATACTTTTGCGCACTTGAAAAGTGGGTGGGTTCAAACAAAAAGTGCTCTGTCCTGAATTGTTTAACACATCTAGATGTAAATACAATAAAATAAAAGCTGGAATTATGAACTTTTGTCTCATATTCATGTTTTGATCTGAAACCCAAAAGTCTTCAGTACATAACAAAAATAAAGAAATTGACCTTGCTCTTCCAATACTTTTGGATGGGCCTGTAACATACCAGTAACCATTTTAGCTTCAGGTGAGAGAAAGTAATATGGTATTGATCAATGATAGATGACAAGGCAAATTGCATAATCTCACATTTTTGCAATTGTCATGCTGACCATTGTCAGAATGACCCTTGTTTGTTAAAACAATTATTTATTATGTTCCTATCACCATGCTGTTTTCATTCCAGGTTCATTCAATTCCCCACTCAGTTTACTCGTTTCATTTTATGTCCCCACTCACACTTTTCCAGCTGCTTTTATTGTCATTCCTCCCACTGGTTCCTCCTCCTTTCTACCCTCTGTAAAGTCACCTTGTTTCCATTGCTCATCAATCTTTGTTCAGGATCCTTCCTCCAGCAAGCCCTGTAGGCTCCCTCTTTTGACCATTTTTGCCTCTAACTTGCTTTTTCCAACCTCTTTTTGTCTTTTTCTAAACGCTTGCACACTAAGTATTATGAATCCTTTCACTTCACTATTTCTTTTCCAGGTGTAAAACCTTTAATAATAAGTAACTATAATCAATAAATGAGTTCTGATAGCAATCAGAACGTCATTTTGTCTAAAATTAGATATTAGTTCATTGTAATTAGTATTTTTGATCAGAAATGATCCAAAATATTTGAAAAATACTCTAGCTTTGTAGTAATCTGCCTCTGGATACTTCAGAATCAGAATCAGCTTTATTGGCCAGGTATGTTTAACACACAAGGAATTTGACTTTGGTAGACTGTGCTCTCTCTGTACAAAGTAAACATTAAATAATAACAATCAACTACAAATATAAAAGGGTAATTTATAGACTAATATTGTACAAGACTAAATAAGATAATATAAGATAATAGTGCAGTGGTGAGTAGTGCAAAAGGATGATAAAATAAACATAACAGTTCTGCAATCATGTCTTGAAATTAAAGGGTTGAGACAAGCTAGCTTGTACACA
The DNA here is from genome assembly GCF_900634775.1 of Gouania willdenowi. Taxonomy (NCBI): domain Eukaryota; kingdom Metazoa; phylum Chordata; class Actinopteri; order Blenniiformes; family Gobiesocidae; genus Gouania; species Gouania willdenowi. The sequence continues at coordinate 31,530,650 of NC_041056.1, forward strand.
ATGTTGCATAATCATATTGTTAAAGGCAGGTGTGGATCTCCTTTTATTCTATGATGCACTCTGTTTTGAACTCAGCAAAGAATAAAATTAAATTGTAAAAAAAAAAAAAAATCAACAACAAAATGAACCATTTTGATACTTGCAAGTCAATAAGGGAGCAAATGAACTGCACAAAACTATTATTCTTTTTCTCGACATATGTTGAAATTTGAAATACTGGCACTGACTTGTGCAGCTGCAAAACATTTTTATTTATATATAATATGCATGCATATACAGTATGTGTTACTATTGTAACACCACATTATCCTTAGGGTAAAGCTAAACTATCTCAATACGATGTTTGATGAGTGAAACGTCAAGCAACAGCAGACAATTTGCATCCAATCTCTCACTAAAGTTCATTTTTATGACTTTGATATTTTGCTAATTTAATTTTTTTTTCCCAAGGCAATGACAAATGACCTGTTTTGTCATTTCAGTGATGAAGCTGCTTTATGCTTAATAAAATCACCCAGACCCTGGCAAAAAAAACAATTGTTTGACTTTAAAAAGTTGACTTAAAAACCACACTGCACTCCCATTGGTTCATGAATTGGGGCTTAAGGTGCCATCCCTTGTTAAAGTGTGACTAAATCTCTGGTTTTGGCTGAGATTAGTCTTGCCTGGGAAAAAAAAAAGCCTTGATAATAGGTTCTGCTTCTGGAGCAGTTAAGACATGCCCAGTCCCTCTCCAAAAGCAGCCCCCACCCCATGGCACACACAGCTCTAACACCCAGAACAAGCACTTCCCCAATCCCCATATAGAACCCCATTACCTCCCACTCTGACATGTGTTAGAGTCTTCTTACCCTCCTACAGAAACACTCCTATAACAGATGCACGCACAATCCTGACGTGCCGCTCACCTACATACACGCATCTGCCTAAACGCACATTCTGGAATACCAACTCAAGCACACAAATACTGAGGACACACAGCGATAGGGAGCCACACACATGCAAAGCTAGGGACAGACATGACAGAGACAGACAGGGGATACACACACAAGTTGCTCAGACACAATAACTCAACATTACTGAGGAGGAGGAGAGAAATAGATAGCCAACTAATACACAGTTGTGTCTGGCATCGATTCACGCTGATGTGCACTAACACTGGCTGTATGCACACATATAACTTAAACCTCTGAGTAGACCAGAATCAGCACCGGGCCACAAGAATCACAGCAACTGAAAGCAGTCTGCATGGAATGAATCTGTTCTCCTTCTCCTGGCCCTGTAAATGAGGTTTAGAAATCCAGGAGCGTGACACTGGATTTTAGCCAATCAGAGATCTTTCGACAAACAGAGCACTCCATATACCGTTTTAGGCATTACTAATGGCTGCTCTTGCTGCTCGTCATAAGTCTATGCGCAATCACAATCTGAGAGTAATTAAAGTGTGGACGTTCCAGCAGAAGTCTCCATTGCGGCATTAGGCACAGCGGTTACACGGCAAAGCAAGAGAAAAAGAAAGACCGACATGGAGAAGCAACAGTCTAAAGCAGGGGTGCCCAACCCTGGTTCTCAAGGGCCCCTATCCAGCATGTTTTAGATGTTTCCCTCTTCCAACACACCAGGTTTAAATGTCCAGGATCTTCATCGGGCTTCTGCAGAGCTTTATGATGAGTTAATCATTTGAATCAGGTGTGTTGGAAGAGGGAAACATCTAAAACATGCTGGATAGAGGCCCTTAAAGACCAGGGTTAGGCACCCCTGATCTAAAGGCAAAAACGTGTTCGGCGAAACGGACTGCTTTGCGTCCTCACGGATCCCAGTGATTGTGAAGGGTCTCCCCCACGTACTGGTGTCAGAGGGAGAGTGATAACAAATCGGATAAATTGCATGCAAACCTAAGAGAAGCATATCCAAGGCGGAGAGAACAGATGTAGACTGCAGCTTCAAGTATACTACAATCATGCATACCACATTTTTGAAAACTTTCTAAAACAAATGTGTTTTTGTAAATTTAAATAAAGTACAGTTGGCATGTAAGAAACAGACCAACTGATGAAGCTGATGAATTAAGTTTGAAATTTTCTTTCTACATAGCAGTTCATAAGTTGGTAACTTGGGTTACATGACGCTATCTGTAGCACCGCAGCCCCACATCCTCTACCACTGAGAGGGGTCGACAGTTCACTGTTATCATTTTTATCCAGTTTGTTCATTTGTCAGTCATGGACTTTTTCATTTTGGCTCTGAACCCTGTCATCTTGAGTGTGGATTGCTTGCTCAGATCATATTAGAGCTAAGAAATGTCTGAGTGTCCGTGCTAGCTATCCATGCTAGCCGCTACATGTCTAGCATTAAGGTGGTAGTGGAGGCTGGAAAGCCACGGTGATCGGCAAACCCTTTCTTGCACAATTTGGACAAAACTGGGCTTTTGTTTTTTAACTGGTGTTATTCTTAACTCAAATTAACCTATCACGAAGCACTGCACTGACTTTTCCCCTGGGTCTACCAGCTCTTGTGTTATAATCTGTGCATCAATATTATGGTTATATCGGGAACTCTTGTTTCTAGCTGTTTAAAGTGCAAAAACAGTGAAATACCAGTGTTATCTTTTTTGTTATTTTTCTGTAAGTAATTAATCGCAATTAATGCTTAAAGTCCCAGCCTTAGTATAAACATGTATGTATAAGTGTAGGCGTGTCTGTCTTTGTGTGTGTGTTTGACAAATAGTAAACAAATAGTAAAGTGTTTTGTGCTACATTGGATATTCCATCATCACTTTGATGTTTTAATTATTGGTAAATTGATTTCTTGAAGAAAGATTGAAGGGTATAATCTTACTTTTAAAGGAAAATACCTTGTGCGTATGTTTGGTAATTGTCAGCTAGTTTCACCTTGAGTTTAATTGTCAGACATTAGCCGCTACTATTCTGTTTTTCTACCTTTTAAACATGCCTTCTTCTCAATGGATCTTGTGTATTGTTCTAACTTTTCCTTGATTTGATGTACTTTTTTGTGAATCGTAGACCTGTTTTCCATTTGACCATGGGTATAGCTTTAAGAATTTTCTCTTTCCTATTTTGCCTATTTTTTAGTTCTGTTGTGGATCCCTTATTTCTCCTCTTTCCTCTGTCTTTCTTATACCTTCAACCTGCTTTCTTGCTCCACTACGACCGGGCGACCGTGGCTCTGGTGGTTGTGGGTCGTCTTCTGATCTAGAGGTTGACTATGTGAGGTTGACTACCTGACTATGTGTCGAAGTGTCCTTGGGCAAGACACTGAACCCTAAGTTGCTCCCAGTGGTCGACTAGCGCCTTGCATAGCAGTCCTGTCCCACTGGTGTGTGAATGTGAGAGTGATTGGGTGAATGAGCTGATATGTAAAGCGCTTTGAGACTGCTCAGTGTGGTGATAAAGCGCTATATAAATCAAGTCCATTTACCATTTACCACTACCATCACTGTTTCCTGGCCCGTTTGCAGAGAACATCATCTCCTTTAATCCTTCCCCTTTCCTATCTCAAATCTCTAACTCTTGTTTGAAGTGAAAAGGTTGAGCTGGTGACAGATCTTGTATAAACTTTAATCTTCAAAGAACTTCAGGCAAACAATTTCCACAGTCAACTTCTAATGGCAGACAGAGAAAGAAAAGAGAGACTGCATGAACTACATAGACAGAAATAGAATGTGATAGAACGGGGCAGATAGCAATTTTGCTTTCTACTTGTTGTCAAGTTCCCCAAGAGATGATGAGGGTTTGTTGAAGTTTTTCCTCCTCCCTCTACCCCCTTACTTTCACATCCTCATGTTTGTCCTCTGGTTGTTATTATTCTCCCTTGTTTGTGGGGATATTAATTTATTTAATTCCTTCCATCTGTCAAATTGCATCAAGCAGAGAAGAAGGATTGGGGAATACCAAACGTTCTGCTTTTTCTTTCATTAGAAAATTAATTCATCAGTACTCCACTAAACTTTACCTTAACTTAGAAGTTAACTTCAAATTATTTTCTTGTTTGTTTGTATGTCTTAGCATTTGTTTGTAACTTTTTGGTTGGCTTTATAACAAGTATTGCATGTTTCACTGCACTCTTTATATCTGACTTGTCCGTAAGAAACGCTCATGTATGTTGTGGCAGTTTGAATGAAATGAGATGGAGTCAAGTTGAAGGGTTAAAGGTCAAATGCAGACACAGGGATTATTTGGTCAAAAGGGCTTTGGGGCAGACCGGTCTGTGATTTAGAGGTTTCAGTGTGAGCGTCCCATGAATTTGTAGCTGTTCTGTGCTCTCAGGGTTTTGTATGTTGCTGATAGCGCTGAGCATAACAATTATACAGTTACAATTATACTATACAGATATTTAAGTCCCAACCCGGTCCAAATGGCTCTGACCGAGACCCTATCCCACTAGAGCCTAACCCCGCTACAGTTCCTTGTCTTAGTGGGCACTCCATTGCACCTTTACCACACAGGCTCCTCCCTCATATGCTGTAATCACTTTGTGTGGATTTTAAAGGAAAATCCCAAAATACACTTTTGATTTATAGGAATAAAAAAAAAAATACAGACTGTTCCAACAACAAGACAAGTCATATCAGAAATTTAGATCCTTCATGTTTGACTGTTTCACGTCTCTTTTGTTTTGGGGGAAATAAATTAAAAATTTCCCCACTATTTTCCCACCAAAAATTAAGATTTTAATGAGTTCTTTATCTAGTCAATCATTTAACAGGCAAGGCACAGATTTCCATCTGAAATGTTAACAAGGAAACTTCTGCACTTACTTCATTATCTGACGTATTTAGATCTCGAGATGAGCCCCCAACTGTTTTGGCGGTTTTGGATAAAATGAGACTGAGTCAAGTTGAAGGGTTAAAGCATTCCATGAATCTGTACAGTAGCTGTTCTGTGCTCTCAGGGTTTTTGTATGTTGCTGATAGCACTAAGCATAACAATTACAGAGTCTCTGAGAAAGACCTTGGTAAGTGTTATCAGTACAATAGTATCTGGCCTGCTTAGGGCAGTTTGACCAGCAGTGACCAGGATAGATTATGTAATCACATATCAATGTAAACAAGCAGTAACCTGTGTCTTTACATCATATTGTTTAGCTTTAAACTTTTGGTACCTCTATCATATCTGTGATATAATTAACTACATTGTATATTTTATTTACTATTTTTAACACACTAAATACACTGTCATCATTTCGCCAGGGATTATTTGGCATATGAATAGACTTCATACAAAAACTGTAATACTACAGTATGTTAGCTCATGTTTTTTGCAGGTCCTAGAATCCTAACTAGCCATTCAAACTCAATCTCATCAGATTATCCCCCAAACAATTATCAGCCTCTACTCAGCATATGTGCTCAGCAGCTGTGCAGAATGATCACCAATAGGCCAGATGTTAAATTCCGACTCCTCAGCAACAGGAAAATGAATGGGATTGATTAGTACTCCCATCTGCTGTACGAGCACTGTTGTAATAAGCAGGCTACAGAATGCTCTTTATTACAAACAGGGGTTACTCCAGGCTAAGTATTCAGTGGCTGTCCCTGGTGGTATCATATGTGAGGACAGAAGGAAGGTGAAGCACAAACCCAATAAAAGGAGCCATACTGGGTAGAGTATAAATCTGACGAAAGGGGAAAGTCACATAGACAGCATGAGTGGGTTTGTGCAATTTAAATACACAGCGAGGCAGGTGAAAGGGTCAAGCAGGCTGAAAAGTAGCACAGTCAAGTACTTTTACCAAAAAGGTTGGAACAGGTGATATACAAGTGTGTCAGTGAGGGTTTTTATTCTTTCTCAGAAGTACCATTCACTCTCTACTTTCAAATTTATAAATTAGCATACAGAAGCATTTACGTATTTAAACATACAAAATATTGGAAAGTTATTTTTGAAACCCACTGAAATGCAAATCTCAAACCATGAATCACATTGGTTTTGAATTATAACATGAAACTTAATCTACTTATGAAACAAAGGAAAAAGGTGTAAACCTGTGAGCTCTCAGCAATGACAAAGCCTGTTTATCAATGTTTGACCATTATGAATGTCAAAAAGTTGTTTACACTAAATGCTGTTTATTCTCTGCCTGCCACTATAAAGCAGACTTAATTTAAATTGAGTATAAGCTTTAAACAACAACCTTTAGCTTTAGTCTCAATAACATCTTGTCTTGTATTAAAAAATTAATGTGTCAAGAATTTGACAATAAAAGCTGAATATTTTTTATTTTTTTAAATGATACAAACATGCTTGTCAACTGTTACAAAAACTAAATATGTCATCAAATTGAGGAAAATCCATATAGTACTGGGTAGATTGTAGATTGTTGGTTGACTACTTTTAGCTGCTTTAAAGTACAGCAATCAGGGATCGGCATACTTTGAGATAGGCTGTCTTAGTGCCGAGTGATATGAACCATAACCAGTTTTTCTTGAACTCTGTATACATTTTTTATGTTTCAGTGTTCTTTTATCTCACTATTGAGAATTGATACATTATCTAACCTTGTCCTGTACAAATTAAAGGTTCTGCTTTGTGGAAGTGAGTTGCTATTATACACACTTTTTTGTAAACACAGAAATGAAAACAAAAGTGTTATATGGTGAACAGTAGAATTTCAACATTATTGCACACAAAACGGTCATTTGAGAAAGAAAACAGAAAAAAACCTCAAAAAGAATCCGGTGTTAGATAAGAAAAACATTTAAATAACGTGATAATAATGAGTTCAATAGTTCCATACAGTATATTTTTCATAGCACCCTTTTGCATCTGTGCATGTCTGTGTCAGCACACATTGTCATGGCTAAGCGTCATTGAGGCTTTTAGAAGCTATTTTCCCGTCACTTTTTAGGAGGCTTTTTTCCTCTATAGATACGTACAGTGGCTTACCACAGGTAATATCCTCCACACAGTTGATGTGTGTCACTGAAATATCTGTTTTTTACAGATAACACTTGAGCATAGAAAAATATTGTGTTTGTTTTTCAGGAGAAAGTTATATCAAAAGCAAAAAGATCTCAAGACCATGTGCAAGGGCTTTTTTCAAAAGTAGTGAAGTTGTCCATTTTTTGTTTCTCTACCTGCTGATCAGTGAGTTTATTCATTGGAGATCTGATTTAAAGTTTTACTTCTGAGATGCTATCCTTGAGGCAGAATGCCTCAGTGCTATTCTGGAAATGTCACACAAATACTTACACACAGAGATGAAGGCATCAATCAGCATGTTAAAATGTAACCTCTCTCCATTGGTGTCTTTGTAAATAAACCACCCACAAAATGAAGATTCCTTCCTGGTGTCATTTGTGTTCTGCACTTTTCATGTCACGTTACTTTTTTACAGAGCTCCATCTTGTCTTGTTTTACTGTTTGTAACTTTATTGATTTGATTCACCTTTAATAGATATTAAATGATATAAATAAAATATATTTGAATATGATGTAATCAAACAACTAGAGATGTAACGATTCACTCAACTCCCGATATAATTTGATTCACGATACTGGGTTCACGATCTGATTCTCTCAAGATTTATTTTACAAAATGAGACTGTAGACAAATGATGATTGAAAAATATATACATGTTTTTTTTCTTCGAGAAAAAATACTGTCCTTTTTTTTATCTTTCATTTCACATGTTCTTTCTTTCTCACTTCTTTCATTTTGTTTTGGGGAAGCCAAAGTGCTTCCACACTTCTGATTTAAAACACAATGGTGTGTCCTGAATTTCATATTCTATCGAGTATCGATGTGAACCGTAAGACCTTTGAATCAATTTTTAACTGCCTCACGATTAATCTTTACATCCTTACAAATGACACAACTTTACAATTACTTACCATGTTTGACAACAATGTAAAATTGATGACACCGATAAAAACTAATTTGATTTTATTTTACATCATTTGAAGAAAAGGAAACAGGAAGTAAAACCTGACAAGTCGAATTTAGATTAGAGTAGGTTCTAAAATTCAACTCACATTTTGTATTCCCAAGTGGTCATTTCAGCCCCAAGCTTGTCCTGCTAATAATCAACAGTTGAAAGTACCAGAATTGTGAAGTGCCAGAGTTGTCTTTGATAATGTGCATGTTAGAGTTCATTAAGGAGTTATCACAATGTGAGGGTTGGTTTGTATGGTATTTGATTTTGTCTTTCGGTTCATTTGAGATCATTTTTAGAGTTTATTTTAAGAACACTGAGGAGAAGCAGCGAGTAGTGCTGCATGTCTAATTGACAAAGTGTCATGATTTCAAACCCCGTCTGGGTTTCTTTTAGTTTGGTCAGAAAGTCTTGTTTGATTTACTTTATTGATATTTAGCTGTTTTCATTCTCTTTCAACACTATTTTGGCAGCTTTGTGCTACACTTTGCCTTTGGCACCTGCATGCTGAAAGGAGCATTTTGCTCCCTGGGCTATTGGAGGAGTGTTTCTAAAAATTAAATGTGGTGTAGAGATTTCACGGCGCAGCCTAGCCGCTCTTTTGCCGCCCCCTTATATGGTGTTTTTTTATACCAAGTAATTGATATTTACATCATTTTTATATTATATTATCAGAATAATTTCTAACACTTAGATATTACATAGTGGTCTTCACCATATGTACACATGCTTTACATGAGGAGAAAACATGAGCAAAAATACTTTTTTGACATTTTATTTAATTTTGATAAAAGGGTTTCACATACACATAAAACACAAACGTAAATAAAAGTAAGTTTAAATATTTCAGTAACAGGTTCAAAATATAAATAATTAATATTATTAGAGTAAAGCATTGCACAAAAACAAGATACAGATAATAGATAGATATTGGTCTGTTGGCTCATCAAGCATTCTTTTTCATTTAAATACTTATGACAAATGTTTCACTATTGACATTCACATTTTGTGAAAAGATGCAAAACTTCCAGATTTAACATAACAATACTGAAATTGTAATAATGAACACACATCAATATAGTGTCATTTTCTGGTGGTGCTTTATAAAGCAGCTTTAACCAACACAAGCTAAATAAAAAAAAAAACCCATCCATTCCATGGGGAGAGATTTGTCTCAATTTACACGTGTTTTATCATGTATGTATGTGTATTTATCTTGAAGTATCATCTTCAATTGTGCTTGTAAATTGTGTAAAGTACGTTTGTGGATCGACCGGTGTGAGACAAACGTAACGCAGCTTTGCTCAGATTCACTCACACAGTCAAACCAAGTGTTGTAGTTTGATCAACAGGGGATGGGTACAGGGATTTTGGTGACAGAGTAAATACCAGTGAGTTTATTAGATTTTCTTGTTGCTTGTATCGGTAAATGAAATTAATATACATCAGACTTCAATACTGCCCCCTAGTGGAGGGTGGGGCTTTCCACACGTGGATCAGGAGCTCTGTGGAACACTGTGTGTGTGTGAATCTAAGCAAAGCTGTTACGTTTGTCTCAAAAATAACGCACACGACGAAAATTGTGGATGTATTTGTAGATTTTAAAAAACACATGTGAAAGTCTAAAAAACACGTGAAAATTGAGAATGTATTTGTGAATATTTTTGAGACAAATCTCTCCACATCCATTCTTCCAGCCTTACAAGTTTGTTCTCCTGGTTTTCCTGCCAGCGAAGTCATTAATGACATCGTCACATTTCCTCGGTGAATCTGAAGGGGAAAACAAAGAATATGAACCCACTAGCTAGTCTATCAATCAAACCAAGTCATAGGATATGCATGACGTAATTTGAAATTGATAAATATTTAGATATTTCTAAATAGAAAAAAAAAATCTGTACAAATTTAAGATGTATCACTAAGCAGATAAAATTAAATCAAAATTATTCATTATTTATGAAGTAGATTGACACAGAATACTAATAAAACACAATTTTACATATAGAATACAGTTTCATTTGAAGTAAAAAGGTTTCTGCTAAATTAGAAATATTAACGTTTTTCTTAATAATTTATTCGTCTATATGTTTACTTATCTATAGATCATGTCAAGTAATTTATACTTGACATATATATATATGTCAACCAGCTATTTCTGATCCTGTATAAAACACAAACTGTGACGTCACTCCTTACTTGTACATGATAATACATATTTCTCCTAAAATGACGTTAAACTACAATAATAAATTAATAGACGGCTGTTGCCATGCAATCAATGTTTTTGTTAAGCTAGTATTTTATCTGTTTCTGTTTCTGGGAGTAAAACTATTTTTTTTTTATTTTAATTAAAACTCGACTAACTAATTATTAATCATGCTATCAAGTTAAGTATACTAATATCAGCAGTTTTTTATTTTTTTGGGGCGCCCCCTATGATGGCCGGCGCCCCTAGCATTTGCCTGTACTGCCTATGCCACGGGCCGGCCCTGCGGCGCAGCATGCTAGTCGGAGGACGTTCCCTGCACCATCTAAGGAATTAGAAAACTGATCTTCACAGTCTAAAGAAAATGTTATTTCAAATTATTTTGTTGAGACACTACACCAAGTTTCCATTTTACTCTGTAGAACACATGCTTTATAGCCAATTTTATTACACGCTTTGGCACACACAGACCACACTACACCAAATTGTAATAACGGCATTAATTTGGAGAACATTTTGCAAATCAACACATGATAAAAAAAAAATTGGGACGTGCTAGAAATATTTGTGTTAATCAAGGAAACACAACCTGGGCCATCGTTCTGCACATGCAATGTCCAGGTTATTGTATGTGCAACACCTTGAATAAATAAGAAATCAACCTTTGAGTGTCCCATGTGTGCAGCACTTTATATTACCAGAATAGGGGCCTTTGTCTGTGTGTGCTGAGTAGGATATGAGTAGGATCCCCTCCTCCCTCCTGTCTCCACCCAGGTTTGCCCAATTTCTTGATTGCCTTCCCTTGACTATTTCAAAGAGTTTTTGGACACAGAATGTTTTCTGTAACATTGTACTGTCATGTTTTCCCAAGCTAGTTCTGTTTGCATGCATTTGTTCAGTCAAATATTTGGTTATTGTTCAACAAAACAAACAAAGTACAAACTCACAATATATTTGTTCTTAATTGTTTTTTATATATATTTGTTTTTCTTTGGTCTTGGTTGGCTAAGGCAAGCCAAGCGGTGCATACGGATGCTCTACACAGTGTTCTTCTGTTTTGTCCTTCCCTTTCCATAATGCTTTATAAGACTGTATTTTATACAATCCATAATCATCAGCAGAATAACATCAAAAAGCATACATTTTCTGTATACTTTAAGGAATATGGCAGGTGGTTGGATTTCAGTTCAATTTCCCAAATAACCATTTTGGGACTATTTCACCTTGTTGCGTAAACCAGATGTTTTCTCCAGATGTTTGGGGGAGTGTACATCACAGTAATTGCTGATGCACGTGGTTTTCTGCAAAAGCCGATACATTCAACAACACATTTAGAAATGTTGCAAAGAGTGGATCACAGTCAAAATATTGTTAAAAATAAAGAGATTATGCTGTTTTTTTTCTTAGCATGACCTACATAAATTGTAAAATGTTTTGTAATTTAATGAACTTATTTAACTCTCAGTAATTTGGGACAATACAATGACATGAAATACCTCCAAAAAGGCGAGCGTTCATTATTGTATTCCTAATCTAAATTGGAGTCATTTCTTTTTCTCACTCACACACTTTCTCTTTTTGTTTTTAGATATGTGACAAGGAATGGCATTACTACGTCATCAATGTTGAGTTTCCCGTGGTGACTCTCTATGTGGACGGAGTGACTTATGACCCCTACCTGGTGACGGACGACTGGCCCATTCACCCATCACAGATCGATATGCAGCTCACAGTCGGCGCTTGCTGGCAAGGTAATGATGATGGTTCTGTTGAAGACTAATGCATTTTTTAACATCTCCTCAATGGGATTCAAACACCCTGGGGAAAATTCAAAAGTATAGTTGAAATTAATAGAGCAGTTTGGAGTGTTGAGGGTTTTTTTTTAAGCTTAAATTAAAACTTAACTGGCATTTTACTAGAAGAGTGACTACTGAACAAATGGACAACATTGGCCCTGAATGAACAGTTGTATAAAGAGGAACTCTTAGACTGACTTCGATAAACGAATAAATACGCTTGAATGAAGGGGGGCTATTAAACTGTCCTCTAAACTGATGGCTGCCACTAATTGCACAAAAGTAAGAGAAAAAGCTTTTTCACACAGCACATCACGGTGGGTTTGATAGCCTAACTTAGACAGCTCAGTGATGCTTATCCTCAGATAATGATATCGCTCTATGCTTCATCTGACACAGCTTGGTCACGTGCCTTTCATCTGTATCAGTGACCTCAGAGCTAGCTCCATTTTCTTTTTTCCTCCACTTTCATCAGTCGCTCTGTGCCTTTCCGATAATTAGAAGGACTTTAATTGAAAAGGGAGTTTAGGAACTCTTTTTTACCTTGGCCCTAAAGGCCTTGTGGGAAAGTGCAAAAGTATTACTGGATTCCTGATGTAAGCCATTAGCATCAGATTGCTTTCAGAAAGTAAGAGGATTTTCAAGATCACTATGATGACTAAAAATTACCTGCAAAGGGGAGCTCATCTATTGTTTGGGTTTAGAGAACTCACAAAGAGCAAGCAAGAGATATTGGTTTGGCTAGGAACGGCTTATGTGGACTGGAATGGATCAGAACATTTCTGTCAGAATCTTTAGCAATCTGTTTATAAGCTTAATACCCATATTTCTATTCTATTACAATGCAAGGCCTTCACCAACATTTATCTTAAAAGCCATAGTATGGTGCTTTAAATACTGTTTAATGTTCACATGTCATTTTTTTACTCTGTGATGACACAAATTTAAACTGCAGATCATGATCATGAGGCGTATGGTATCGGCTGTAAAACAGTTGAACTCTGGATGTCGTTAAAAAAACAGCATTAAATAATTATTCATCAGGTTTGCCACATTTTAAACTACAGGGTTATATCCTGTTTCATTTCATTTCATTTAATGATTCAACCTTAGAAAATTTTAAGAAACATTGAGGGAAGAACTTTTTTATTTATCTTCTGTATAAATAACCACTGGGGAACGCAAACCATATGGTTCATTCAACAGACAATTAGCCACAAATTAATCACCAAAACCATACTTGAACGCATAGTCAGTCTGAACAAGTGAGAAAAATACCAGCTTGAAAACCTTTAGATTCTGTGGCTGACAGTGATATTAATCAACAACACTTTTGATTGATTAATTTATCATTTGACAAAATACTTTTTACTTAAAGGTATTGGGGAGGATGTTATTTTGGCTTCAAATTCCGGGTGGATCATTAAGACTATTGGTCCTCCTAATTGTCAATCATTGTGACGTAAAGCCGTTGTATGTGCTCATCCCTAGCTAAGTTTCGCTTGTTGTACACGCGCACTTTCAAGTGTTTAAAAGAAGGCGAATCTCAAACTGGAAACGGACTTGGAAGAGGATCGTAGTGGTATAATCGACCTAGTAGTTATTAGCAGAGAAGTTTATCCTAATGTAAGCTATGATTAACGATGCTAGCCCTGGCACAAGTCACGCACCGGGCTCGCGCACGCTCTCTCGCACACGTTTAATAGGCGTGCCCTCTTGGGAGTGGTGATGGCATTTATTTTCTAAACTTTGGGAAAATCCTCTTCTATCCCTTTAAGAAATGAAAAAGTTATGTTACTATCCATGAACAATATACTGTAGGTAATTAGTAGATAATGTGTAGTCTTTTTTAATTCTAAAAATACTTTAGTAGACAAAACTGCTAAATCAAACTACAACAATTTTCACATGAAATGTGATTAAAACAAAATTCACTTCCATGTGCCTTTCTTTACTTTCTTCACTCACCATATAGAGAATAGATCTGTCTTTTACATCCTAAAGATGTTTTCCCATTTCTCAGATAGTTTGAATTACATGAACTTCAGGCGGTGAATGCTTCATAGTGTCGACATGTTTTGTTATGCTGGTTGAGCCGAGTCCAAGGGTAGACACCTGTTACCAAGTCTACTTGTCTTGTAAAAAAACAAAAATACATTTGTCATGAACAGCCTGAAAATTACCGGGCCCTAGTGTAAAACACTTAAAATGGACATAGCAGCTACCAATGGCTCAGAATGTAAGTGTTCAATTAGAATACAAATCTTCTGTTAACTGTAGGATCTGTTTGGCAAGTAACATGACTTTCCTTTAACTCCTTGTCTCATTTATTGTTAAGCTTGTTCAAAAAAAAGACGCACAACAAAAGCATATAGAAAGTATTTCATTGGCACAAGAATTACAAAGTATTCCCTCAACCCTTCCAATAAAGCATTATGTGCTTTGTTCATATTTGTTTTATGTATTCTGTCTTTCAAGTAGTGTTTGCTTCCCCTTCAACCTTTTTCTCTTGCCTGTGAGTCGAGGAGCTTGCTGTTCACTTCTCACACAGTCAGCCTATATATACTATATGAACTGGCAAGATGTGTTTAATTGTGTGTAACAATAAGATTGTAAGGTGTCACCTTTTTTAGCTTCATCTTCTCTCTCCTCCAGTTTGAAATCACACCCACTGCTCTATTCCTGACTAACGTGTCAACACATCATCAAAAGTGCAGATTGGTTACATGGGGGTACAAATGTAGTCATAAATCTACATATATTTAGACAGCAAACAATGTTACACCATGTTTTATAAATATAAAGCCATATTATGTATATTGTGACTGTAAGTGATAAGACCATGTAAGCATATGATGAGACTGTGTAAGTAAGGACAACATGAGTCTAGCCTCTTCATACTCATTATCTGTTGCTGTTTAAGAAGTTAATGGTTTGTATAAGTAAAGACCTATTGAAATACTTAGAGTGCTAACACCACATAAAGACCATCGCCACATAAGGACCACACAGCAAATCCAGCAAATTAACACTGTCAGATTTGATTTCAACACTTTTAGTGTCTATATGGGTCCACCCCAGAGAGTGTTAATTTAACTCTTTTTGGAGAGTTGGTACCTTAACTCTAATAAAGTGTCAAATATTAAATATGTCTGGAGTTAATAGTTTAACACTCAGTAACAGTAACTCAGTGTTAGAGTCTAAATATTAACTCTCCAAGAGATTTTTTCTTTTAACTACATAAGAGTTATTTGTAAATAATACTAAAAAAAGTATACATTTTGATTTTAACTTTTAGAAATTCCTTGAGAAATAAACATTTAAGAGGCAATGATTTTCTGAAATACATTTATTTCAAAACATGCATCACAATTAGAAAACAATTTGTAAAACATGTAACAATGTGGAACAATGTACATGCTCTCACTTTCATTAGAATATTGCTTATCTATCATATGTGAGCTGGTCAATGCAAATAACAGCATTTTCATTATTTTTTTTTATTTTAATACATTATGCATGGAAGTGTTCGTCAGGATAAGTCCACCCTCTGTAAAGAGTTGAGACTGAAAGCTGAATTTCACCATAACTGAAAGAAATTAAGAGAATTGAAATGTCATAAACTATTAAAACCACCAATTCAAGTTGTTCACTCACAGGTAATTAGTCTATACCAATTTACATTGCACATAAATACAAACCCTCTTGAAGAAACTGGAGGAAATGGAAGCATTCATCACTTTGTGGAACTTTAATGTACTTCTGCACTCCCCCATATTCCACCTTTGCAAGCATCTCCTGCATGGAGATTAAACCAGAAGTTGTGTAAGCCCAAGCCCAATTGTAGATACTATTGTCCATCTTTAAAGGCAAATTTATACTCAAAAGTAAGTAAGTAAATAACATTTATTTATATAGCGCTTTTCGCTGATAAAAATCACAAAGTGCTTAACAATAACAGAGAACAGAACTTGTTTGTTAAAATTGTGCTCTCTTAATCAACGCACACAGACAATAGTTAGTGCAGAAATAAATACAAAACCTCAACCTTTTTTATTTTTACCTAAACCGTGTGCACAAAGCTCTGAAGAGATCTAAATGTTAATGTAGAACCCAATCGGAACATCTGTCTTCAAGTCGTGGCATAACTGTATGTCAACCTTTCATGATCTGAAAATTGCTTTAGGTGTACAGTAGTCCCTGGCTGTTTCGTGGATTTTTTTACAGTGCAATTTGGATGTACTTTTTTACAGTGTATGAACGCATCGTGTTCTGCGTCCTGATTGGCTAATGCTGCGTTCACCCACCAGTGACACATCCAACTCAGTGAGTTTCACTGTCTGCTGTAGTGAGGAGCTGTGCTCCTTTTTCTCTTCTCATAAACCACCAGTGAAAAAAGCCGGTGTGATTAGCGGCTAATGCTATGCTAGCTCAGTGCTACAGAGAGAACTTTTACCTGCTACTACCACCTCCTCTCTGATTCTCCTCCACACCTAATCCTTCCTAGTCCTGGTTATAAAGACCGTGTCATACAGCTCCACGTGGACACACACAGCTTCTACTCCATGGTTGAATGGGTGAACAGACCTGTATCCGTGTTGACGTGACCGATTTCGCCTATTGTGGGTGTTTTTTTAGAACGTAACCCCTGCGATAAACGAGGGACTACTGTATTTAAGTTAGCCAAAAATGTGAATGTTCACCTGCACGGTTTTTTAAAACTATAGTTTTGCCCGCAAACAATGAACTTCGGTGTGCTAAACCAGACTTATATGCCATATCACGAAGCAATGTGACTAATGCCTATCACACAGGTTGGTCTCAGCCCAAAATAATAATGACAAATAAAAACATATCAAATTAAAATGACTTACCAAGCGTGGCAAACACCTCAGTCATGTGGAAAGCAAATTGTTCTGAATAGTCGCTTCGGTGAGAGCCTGTGATGCTGGGGGCGGAGTCAGTGAATTTACTCTTTTAGTGTTATTTCCACTGTGGGAGTTTAGAGTTAAAAAATCAAGAGTTATTGTTTCTATTGTAACACCTCCAGATTTGATATAGAAACACTCTGTTTTAACACTCGATTTTAACTACTAATATTATACACACCAGAGTTACATAAAAATAATGTGACTCTATTAGAGTAAAATTAACTCTGCTTTTGTACAAAGTCTACCAACACCAAAAATTAAACACTTTTGAATTCATTTTTTTCTTTCAAAGGTCTTTTTATTGAAAGATAATAACAGAAAA